>NC_142198.1:23692500-23802500 GCF_026936395.1 Plectropomus leopardus | reverse complement strand
GCAGGAAACCCAGGTACCTACGACACAACTACACACACACACACACACACACACACACACACACACACACACACACACACAGGTTGAGACAGGAGCGTATGTATGTGCGTGCGTGCGTGCTTGTCTGTGTGTGAGCGTGCGTGTCTGTGTGTGTGCGTGTCTGTGTGTGCGCGTGCGTGTCTGTGTCTGCATGTGCGCGCGCGTGCGTGTGTGTGCGTGCGTGTGTCTGTGTGTGCGTGTGTGTGTGTCTGTCTGTGTGTGTGCGTGCGTGTGTCTGTGTGTGTGTGTGCGTGCGTGTGTCTGTGTCTGTGTGTGCGTGCGTGTGTCTGTGTGTGTGTGTGCGTGCGTGTGTCTGTGTCTGTGTGTGCGTGCGTGTGCGTGCGTGTGTCTGTGTCTGTGTGTGTGCGTGCGTGTCTGTGTCTGTGTGTGCGTGCGTCTGTGTGCGTGCGTGTGTCTGTGTGCGTGCGTGTGTCTGTGTCTGTGTGTGTGTGCGTGCGTGTGTCTGTGTCTGTGTGTGCGTGCGTGCGTGCATGCGTGCGTGTGTGTGTGCGCACTCACAGCTGTGATCTCCTCCTTGGAAACCTCTGGTGGGATGCTTCGGATGAAGAGGGAGGTGGTTAGGTGGAGGGGGCGGGGCTTCGCCGGGGCCTCCTTCTCTCTCTCCTTCCCTCGCTCTTTACGCTCTGACACACACACACACACACACACACACACACACACACACACACACACACACACACACACACACACACACACACACACACATTAGATTTACGAAGGTCGGCTGATGAAATATTTGATTATTATTTGCAGTATTAAAGTTTCGTACTGTCCTCTCCGTCCTCCTCCTCTTCCTCCTTCTCCTCGTCGTCCTCCTTCTCGCCGTCAGAGTGGGAGGAGTCAGAGTCGGAGGCGCTGCCCTCGCCGCTGTCTGCGGACACGCTGCGTTTCCTCTTCCTGCCCTGAGAGGAAGGGGCGGGGTTAAAACCAGCATCATCTTCAGTACGTTAGTGACGACGCTAACGAGGAGACGAACTCACTTTCTTAGACGTCTTCTCGTCTTCCTCCTCTTCATCCCTCTTCTCCTCCTCCTCCTCCTCTTCGTCTTTCTGCTTCTCGCCGTTCTGCTTTGCTTCCTCCTCACAGTCCTGACTCAAAACACGTCATTTTTCACACGTTTTTCAGGAAAAAACGGGAAACTTTTCAAGGACTCAAAATATATAAACGTTTTCCTCGAACAGCATTTAAAACAGTTTTTAAGGTTTATTAAAGAAAAGCTCAATTTTAAATTTTAAATCACGACAAACAAAAATCCACTGAGAACGGATGTTCATCATTCTCACCTTATCCGAGTCTTTTGTTTCGCCCGTCTCCTCTGTCCGACTGCCCGTCGACTCCGAGCCGGTCTGAATGTTTCCTGCTTCCTCCTGACTCTTCCCTCCTCCTCCTCCTCCTCCTCCTCCTCCTCCTCCTCCTCCTCCTCCGCTGCTGCTGCTGCAGCTCGCCTCCCCGCCGGCCGCCGCCGCCGTCGGTATCTCCAGCACCTGCAGGTCAAAGTCTGTACCTCCCTCCATCTTTATCACCGCTGCAGAGACAGACAGGAGACAGACAGACAGGAGAGGTGAGACGCCAGAGGGACTGAGGACTTCATTACCCAGAAACCCCTGCGAGACGACAGACGTAAACTACACAATCTCAAAGTCCCAAACACAATTTAAAAAGGCACATTGTCTTTTCTCTCCTGTCTCACTGCTCAGTTTGTCTCCTGTCTATAGTTTGTCTCCTGTCTCACTGCTCAGTTTGTCTCCTGTCTATAGTTTGTCTCCTGTCTATAGTTTGTCTCCTGTCTATAGTTTGTCTCCTGTCTCACTGCTCAGTTTGTCTCCTGTCTATAGTTTGTCTCCTGTCTCACTGCTCAGTTTGTCTCCTGTCTATAGTTTGTCTCCTGTCTCACTGCTCAGTTTGTCTCCTGTCTATAGTTTGTCTCCTGTCTATAGTTTGTCTCCTGTCTCACTGCTCAGTTTGTCTCCTGTCTCACTGCTCAGTTTGTCTCCTGTCTATAGTTTGTCTCCTGTCTATAGTTTGTCTCCTGTCTCACTGCTCAGTTTGTCTCCTGTCTTGCTGCCCGTCTGTCTCTACCTGCGTCCAGCAGTTTGATGATAGCGGGGGCGTGCTCCATGTCCAGCGACACGTTGTCCAGCCAGTTGTTGTCCAGCAGGAAGAGGAAGACGCCCAGCCGGGTTTTGAGGGCGGCCAGAGACTCCGCCTTCCTCGCCGTGATGTCGTCGGGGTGGTATTTGGAGCGAAACCACTCCTGGTCTTTGTGCTGGAGGAAGAAGTCCTGCAGCTGCTGCCGTCTGAAGTCCACTTTGTACTGATTGTAGCGCTTCACGGACTCCGTCTCGTCAACGCTGTCCTCCATGTTCAACAGGAACTCCTGCGGACGTTTTCACGGCTTTTAATGTTTCATCCAAAACGCCAACGACCGTTTTAAAGAGGTTTGACTCACCTTAAAGCTCCTCATGGTGGGGGGACCAGGAGGAGGGAGGTCTGGATCCACCATCCCCAACCTGAGAGACACATTTTAGTTCAATCATTAACCCTTTAGAGACTGTTTGTTATTAACCCTTCAGGGACCGTTTGTCTCATTTTAGTCGTTTTCCTTCTTCCTGTTGTGATAACTGTGTGTGTGTTGATGCATGTGTCCTAAATGTAGTCCAGATTGTGTATTTGAGTGTAATCAGTGAATTTGCAGCTCAGCTCCTACAATAAGTCTAAAATACACTGTGGAAACTAAATAGTTACATTCAGACTGTTCAGGTCCAAAAATGCTCCATTGAAACCCATTCAAACTGACATTTTTGATCCCACAGCCATCAGAGCAGAAAAACAGGACTTGTATTATTTCTGGGTGTCATTCTGGGCTTTTGACTCTGAATTTGTCATTTTGACTATTTTCCACCTGATGAGGTCATTTTGACCATATTTGGCATCTGGAGGAAATACATGCTATTTCCACTAGGTGACCCCTTCAAAAATACTGCATGTATTATATTGAAAGTAATTCTTTTTTGTGTTCTTTTCATCTAAAAACATGGTGGCATCATGACAAAAACCTGGCTTTTAAAGGGTTAAAATTCTGAAAATAAATGAATTTTTGATATTTTGCATTAGAGGTGATGATAAAAAACTGACTCAAAGAAAGTAGAAAATCTTATTCATGTGAATTTACTACAGCCCATAATATCCTGTCATGTCACCATGGACTCTTCCTGTGACGTCTCAATGGCTTGTTTCTATGACAGGCGGCATTATGGGATGTCTAAGTGCTCACCTGCCCTGCAGCGGGTGACCTCCGTGATGCGGGTGAAGGTGGGGGAGGTCGGGGTGCCAGCCCTGAGGCCCCGCCCCTGGAAACGGAGCCCCGCCTCCTCCGTACGGCAGGTCGTAGCGGTACGGCTCCCCCCGGTGGTCGTCCCTGAAACATTCAAACATTCATGAGTGAGCATGTGACCTGTTTGTCCACAGCAAGGACAAACTCTCAAAACCCCAAATCTGTTTTCTTGCCCAACTTACTTTGTGTTTTTCAAACTTTTAAGATTTCAACTTTATCTCAGCGCAGAGAATAACGTGTTCAACGGCCATCAGAAATGTGAAAATACAACAGTTACAGAGAAACCATGCCAGTTACAAAAAAAACAAAATATATCACAAAACAGTTCAAGATTTTTTTTTAAAGATTTCCATAAAAAATGGCAATTATACAAGAGGAAAAGGTTTTCCATAAAAATCACCATTAATGTTGAAGAAAACAAAAAGATTCCTTTTTTCTTACAGTTGCCATAAATATTGCACAGAAAAACCCGAAACATTAATTTGAAAGTTTTCCAGAAAAAAATGCATTTTTTTTCAAAAAATAAAAAAGCTTTCCAAACCTATTTTCTTAAAACAGAAATTAAGTTAAAAACAAACAAAAAAGTTAAAAATGTAAAAGCAGTAAGATAAATAAAAAATCCATTTACAGTTTTCTGCCCTCCAGAGCGACACGAAGGAGACGAACGCAGAGAAAACGAGGAAAGTTTGGTGACAAACAAATAAACAAATAAACAAAAACAACCAAAACGTCCTCACACGTCAACACAAATTACATTTAAAAAATAAATTCACCGTTATCTCACATTAACGGCATTTACTGTTTGACAAACGTTTCCAGAGTTTTCCAAAACTTTCAACTAGTTTCCAGGAATGGAAAATGTGACTGTGAAATTCCATGACTTTTCCAGGTTTTCCATGACCGTGGAACCCACTGTAGATACATCAAACCTCACACACACACACTCTCACACACACACACACACACTCACACACACACACACACACACTCTCACACACACACACACTCACACACACACACACTCACACACACTCTCACACACACTCTCACACACACTCACACACTCTCACACACTCACACACACACACACACACACACTCTCACACACACACACACACTCACACACACACACACACACTCTCACACACACACACACTCACACACACACACACACACACACACACACACACACACACACACACACACACACACACACACACACACTCACACACACACACACACACTCTCACACACACACACACACTCACACACACACACACACACACTCTCACACACACACACTCACTCTCACACACATACACACTCACACACTCTCACACACACTCTCACACACACACACTCACTCACACACACTCTCACACACACACTCACACACTCTCACACACACACACACACTCACTCTCACACACATACACACTCACTCACACACACTCTCACACTCACACACACACACACACTCTCACACACACACACACACACTCTCACACACACTCACCAGTCTCTCCTCATGCGTTTGTGTTGGGGGCTGATGTGTCTCGGTGGAGAAAATCTCTCTCTGCGGCCGCGGTCGTAGTCCCTCCGCCGCTCTCTGCCGCGCTCCCAGTCCCTGAACACACACACACACACACACACACACACACACACACACACACACAATTTAAACATGTGACACACACACACACGTCGAGACGAGGTGTGCTCAGGTGTGAGCGTACCTGTCGGGCCAGTCGTCCCTCCTCCTCTCTTCTCTCTCCCTCGACCGCTCCATGTCACTGCGCTCTCTCCTGAACTTGTCCCGCCTCCTCCGGTCGAACTCGTCATCGCTGTCTCCCATTGGACTAAAAATTAAAAAAAAACACACGTTAACAACAAAAAGCATCTTTACTGCTCCACCACAGAGCTGCAACTGACAGTTATTATAATCGATTATTTCATCGATTATTCGGTTAGTTATTCAGTCTGTGCGATGACACAAAACGTCAATCTTAAATGGGAACAATGTTCCCATTTAAGGGAACAATGTTCCCATATAAGGAGCTGTAAATCAGAGAGTTTTAGCTTTGGTTTCTTTAAAAATGTACTCAAACAGATGAAGTGATTATCAAATGATTCATTTCCAGGCTTCACAGCTGAGGACACGTGACATTCAAAACTTTAAATCACTCACATGTACTCGTTATTATATTTATTATAATTATTATAATGATTATAATGATTATATAACCACAAAGAGCATTTATGAGCACTTCACTTTGATGACTGGGACTGATGCTGGCCAAAACAATAAACTCAACGACAGCAGAAAATCCCTCTCATGATCTTTTTAAAGTTGAATTATATTTTAAAGCATTTGTGGTCGCGGGCGCTAAAGGGTAAAATCGATCATTTGCTAATCGATTAATTGTTGCAACTTTACTCCACAACGACCACAAATATTCATAAACATATCTAATCTTCAAAATAAACGTAATTAAAAACCACTGATGTCTGTTTATCGGTTAATACGCCGTCTGTTAGTTTATTTTTTAAACGCTGATTTAATATTGAGCTGCGATTAGTTCAACGCTTAAATACCAAAAAAATAAACACAACCTTTACAATTAAACATCAGCTAATCGATTAATCACGGCAACGCCACAAACGGTGCAACTCTGAACGCCGTTTGAAGGTTTAATCGATAAGCAGACGAAATATTTCGATCAACTCGAAGTTAAAAAACATTAAGGTCGGCTAATGCTAACAGCTAGCCTAGCAGCAGCTAACAGTCGAAGCTAACAGCGGCTAATTAGCATCGGAGCTAGCCCGGCGCGCTAACACAGGCTAACTTCGCGCTTCTGTTCGCTTGTGCTCGTTTTCGCTTTGCTGTTCGTGTCACAGAAACGTGATTTAAGTGTTTACCTGAGTGCGCGTGGGTTCACCTGGCGCTTTGCTAAACTCTCACTAAAACGATCCTCTGCTAACACAACCACACACCTGTCCCGCCGCCAGCCGAGATCACAACCAAACAACGAGACTTCCGCTTCCGGCCAGGTCTTTCAGTTTAAAGCGACAAATTTCGCCGCCTGGAGGTCCGGAAGGGAACAACAGGAAACACATTTAACCCTTCGAAACCCAGGAAAACCTGCTTGGTTTCTTACAAAAACACGGGGGAAAAAAGAAAAAAACACAACTTTTTAGTGATGAGTAACAAGACAATAACCCGAAAATAAGAGAAAGAAAGAAAGAATTTATATTTAGAATAATAATTATTATAAATGTAGTTTTCTGGACATTTTGTATTAATTTTTCTCAACTATTTGCACACATATTTATATTTTTAACTTTTTTATATTTGTCCTTAGGTACTAGTTTTACATGCTGTATTGCAGCATAAGGTACAGTTTTATATTTTACACACTTAACACACTCAGCACATTATCTGTAATAATTAAAAAATATTCACATATTGATGCAAATTACCTATTACTGTATTTTTTGTTATTTTACACACTTAGTCGCCCCAATGCCAAACATATAGAATTACAGCCAATAGAAAAAAGTACCAGCACAAGTACATAAAAAAAGAAGACTGTAATAATAAACAATTATCACAATATATTAATAATTTTAAAAATCAAGTATGTAATACTTTTAATATGTAACAAATTTACCCCCAGGGATCAATAAATAAAGTATTTGTGATTCTGATTCTAACTCTAATTGGCAGTTTTTTTGCCATTTGTGGAACATGTCGCGAGTTTGTTTAATTCCTTTTCAGTCGAGTGTTCAAAAGAAAAAAGAAAAACAATTTTCTCAAGTTTTTGAAGGTTTAAATGCAGCGCAAGAAAACTGTCTTTCAGAATTTCAAAGGGTTAATCTATATAAATTAAAATTAAAAAACTGCCAGCTAATGTTAAATAAATAAATACTGGCATTTTCATTTACTTATAGACATTTTCTTTTTATCTATTTTTGATTTTGTTCATTTTAGTCCTCCATAGATTTCATCATAGAGTTCTTTGCGATCTACATAAGACGAAGAATTTTGTTTTGAAAATCTGCATTTTTAATTTTAACCGATTATTCTGTATTAATGACGCATGTCTGCCATTTGTAACAAATCAAACAGCTTCAAAATAGGTTAAAATTTCAGTGACTTATGATGATATTTATCACTGACCTCTGACCTCTGACCTCTGCTGACTGATGCAGTGAGTCCGCACGTCCAATTATTTACTCGCCCGGTGTCCGTCTCTGCTGGGATCCTGCAAACGCCACATTTGATACAGCAAAAAAACATGTTCTCTTATCGATCTTCATTTTAAAGAAGGATAAAATAAACAGTTGATTTTACTGAAAGTTTTTTTTTTTAAATCAGATGTTACTGATTTTATAACTAAACGCTCCACATACTCAAATATACGTCAGATTAAAACAAGCAGACAATTAAATCCATAAATAAAATGACGAATACCAATAATAATGAATCATCATAATAATGAAATAACAATAATAATAATAAAGACTCAGAATTATTAAAATAGGAAAAATAAAAATATTTTCAATAACAACAATAATAAAACTTGAGAACAACTTCAAATAGGAAGAATAAAAAAAACTTTTCCTTAATAATAATACATTCTGCTGTTAAGTTATAAATTCAATAAAATATATTTTTATCTATAGTTTAATGTCAACACAACAAATTTTATATTTAATGCAACTAATGCGTCTTGTGAGTTTTTTAAGCTTTGAATTTGAATCCAAACTGTAGGTCCTTACTTGTTATTAGTGCCTGAACAGCTCACTAAACTGATTTAGCCAAACGCTCAATCTGGGACAATTTCCTCTTCTGTGATCCATCAAGCTTCACGCTGATGAAGGACAAGAAAAAACGATTTACTCCGCCAGTGTGTCTCTGCTGCGATCCTGCCGACAGTTACACGCGTGACAGAAAACACGCGTGCGCTCGTCAGTCTTTCTTCTGACCAAAAATAAAACAACAACAAAGAGCCACATGGAGTTCTGTGAAAACTCAGCTGAAGGAGCAAAGTGTTAATGTGACGTACAGGTTCGGATATTCCACTTTTTCCAACGGTTTGTGAATTTTCTGAAGGACTGCGGAGACTCGGCAGACTCGGTGACCCGGGAACTCTGGCGTGTTGATGCGGCCGCTGTAAAAACAGAAGCATATGTTCATAAATATTCAACTGAAGCGACGCATCTTGAGGTTTTCAGCTTCAAATCTGAATTGTAAATCCTGCGATTTGACTTATTTCAAACATGTGAAACAGGAACAGACAAAAAAGAAATATTTACATACAATAAAAAACACGAAGCAAAAGAGATGACCAAACACATGACGACTTGGTTTACATATTCAAAAATGAGTGAGACGAAGTACAAACTGAAGGTGAAAGAAAAACGTCTTTACTCACCTCGCGTTTGTCTCGGTGCGGATCCTGCTGACGACGTTTTTGTGGAAAAAACACGTCAATCTCCATTTTTAATAATATATTAATTAAATAATCTCGATGAGCAACGATTGGTCTTACTTGAAAAATTTGTTTAATGTCGACACAAATAGGAGAGCAAAACTGCTGTGCAGCACGAACATGGACAAAGAAAAACCAAAAATATGACGTGACAGAATCATTTAATTACTTGGATTCACACTCAGATTTTGGATTTTCACGTCATACAGATGTGTCCGTCATCAGAGCTAAAACGTCTGCAAGGTTTTGACGATACAGTATTTAAACTCACAGTATTTAGAGTCACACTGAGGCCTCCTCAAGTACTAACACATTTCTATCGTATATTTAGACAATTCATAGAATTTCACACTGAAATATCCAAAATACGGACAGTCAGGAGGCAGGAGAAGCTCGGCTCTGAGAGGAGGTCACGGTGCAGCGTGAGCGCCTTGGTGATATTTCAGGTGACCGAGAGAGACGAAAGCCTTCCCGCATTGGTCGCAGCTGTAAGGTTTCTCTCCTGTGTGAATGCGCTGGTGGATCTTCATGTAACTTGATCTACTGAAAGCTTTCCCACACTGTTCACACCAGTACGGTTTGACTCCAGTGTGAACGCGCCGATGACACACCAAGCTGCTAAGATTGGCAAAAGATTTCTCACATCGATCACACGTGTACGGTTTCTCTCCACTGTGAGTGCGCTGATGGCTCTTTAAGCTAAAAATCTGCGCAAACTCTGCGCAGCACTGGTCACATCGGTACGGCTTCTCTCCTGTGTGAACACGTCGGTGGATTTCTAAGGAATAAGCTGTGGCGAGGGCTTTCCCACACTGGTCACAGCTGTACGGTTTATCTCCTGTGTGAACGAGCTGATGGAGCCTGAGGTGATTACTGCGTAAAAATGCTTTCCCACACTGCTCACAGCTGTACGGTTTCTCTCCTGTGTGAATACGCTGATGGCTTTTTAGGTGATAATTGCGCAGGAACGCTGCCCCGCACTGATCACAGCTGTACGGTTTCTCTCCTGTGTGGACACGTTGGTGGATTTCTCGGGATCCCCGCGTGCTGAATGTTTTCCCACATTCCTCACAGCCGTGCGGTTTCTCTCCTGTGTGACTGTGCTGGTGTTTACTTAGGTGAGCCACCTGTGCGAAAGCTGCCCCACACAGGGCACAGCTGTAGGGTTTCTCTCCTGTGTGGACGCGCTGGTGGATTTTGAGGGAACCTGGTGTGGTGAAGGCTTTCCCACACAGGTCACAGCTGTGCGGTTTCTCTCCAGCGAGACGTCTCTGATGAAGCTTTAAATGTCCAGCTGTGAATAATTTGTCACAGTGCTGACAGCGGTAACGCTTGACTCCGCCTCCTGCTCTCCGTTCCTATAGCAACACAGACAGACAGAGTAAGTTAGATGCTGTGGAAATGTGTGTACTGGTCTGTTTTTAAGGTGTTTCTTTGCTTACTGAGGACTGACCTGAGAGGACGAGCCTGCTGCTTGTCTTCTGGGGACGTTGTTGCTCCGCTGCTCCGGGTTCTGCTGGTCCTCCTCCATCCTGGTCCTGGTCCCTGCTGGGCTCCTGCCCAAAACAAACCAGAACACACAAACATTTCGATTTTCGCAGCTCAAATCTTTTCATGTTAACCCGATCAAACATCCAGCCGACAGACCGCAGCTCATTAACCCTTTTGAGCCCACGTTAATATCACACACTTGTATCATTATGCACAAAAAACAAACTTTCAAAAATATTACACAATATTATTTTCTACTTTCAATGAGTTTTTTTTTTTTTTACCCAAAATCAGTCCTAATCAAAAATATCAAATATTCATTATTTTCAGAATTTTAACACTTTAAATGCCAGGTTTTTGTCAGGATGCCACTGTATTTTTAGGAGAAAAAAAAGAACTATTTTCAATATCCTCCATGCTCAGTAGATTTGTTTTCTGCTGACATTATGAGATATGTCAATGATTAGCAGCAGTGGAAATCGCATGTATTTCAGTTTATTCATTATTTCCTTTTATTGATTTCTGTTTGAAGAAGCTACATCTTCAGCAGGTGCGCTGTTTTAGAAAGACGTTTTATTTGAGCGAGCAGTTAGCTGAAACAGAGACAAACAAGTGTAGTTACAGTTCAAAACTTTGCAGGATATTCAGCAAGCTTTTCAAGGTTTTTCAAGAAAGTCAATGCATTCAGTGGTCTGTTTCAGAGTCATTAGGAACTGTAAATGTACTTTAACTCCAATAATAATGTGACTCAGAAACTTTCACTTGTATTGCAGTGATATTTGACCAGGAGTATCTGTACTTTGACAATAGTAATAGAGTACTTTGTCCATCTCTGGGGGACAGGGTGCCTCCTTGTTGTTAGGACTTCATGTTCTCAGAGGGTTAATATCTAATAGATTTACTCTGCAGCGATGATCATCGAAACAGTTAAAAAGCTAACAAATTAAATAAAATGCTGATTAGCTAGTTAGCATCAGAGCTAACCCAGCACGCTACCGCAGACGAAGTTCGCGTTTCTGTTCGCTTGTACTCTCGTTCGCTTCGCTGTTCGTGCCAGAGAAACATGATTAAAGTGTTTACCTGAGTGCGCACGAGTTCACCTGAAGGTCTGCCGCCTCAACTCTCACTGCTACGCTCCTGCTAACGCTGCTACACAAACACTTCCGGTTACCTTCGTTTCCGGTCAGGCTTTTCCACTTTAAAGTGAGAGAAAGTCGCCACCTGCAGGTCAGGAGGGAAACAACAGGAACACAAGCTATTTTTTTAAACGACTGAAACCTGAGCAAATTGGCCTGATTTCTTAAAACAAACATGCGAAGAGGGCAATAAGCAACTTAAGAGGAAAAAAACAAAAACTGAGACATTAAAATAAAATTTAAAAAAAAAAAAAAAAAGGAAATTACCTGAAAACCTGCTTAAAATGAAAAAAAAAAAAAAGAATATTTCTGTAAAATATTAAAAGAATATAATAATCACAATAATAGCAGCTCAGTGCTAATTTGACTTTTTTCTCTCGTTGCTTGAAAAGTTAACTAGCAGCTGAATTTCTGTCTGGAGCACTAAGGTCTCTGCAGATTTTGGTTTTGTTTAACTTCAATGTAGACCTTAACTACAGCCTCCAAGGTGCATTTTTGCAAAAAAAAATTCTAAACAGCCAACATCCTAAAACTGTTGACTTTTTTTTCTGGAGTAAACTGAGTAACCATGACGTCACATTTTATTCTCAACTGCAACAACAAAACACTGTGACTTCTCTGCTGCTCTGACTCACACCTCTGACGGACCTCTTCCTCACAGCAGCGGCAGCTGAGCTTCATGGGAATTGTTATATTTTGATCCATCACCAAAAATTGAATTTTTAGAGACGAAATTGAAATACTTGACACTGATGGTCACACTGAAAACCTCAGACATGAAAATGTAAATGCAGAACAGGGCAAAGATATCCGGAGCACGCAACGCTTCACAACTGTATTCCACCTTTTACCATCACTTCTTCCCACAACCTCACCGATGAAACATGAGCGTCCAGATGAGACTGAAACTCTTCCCACATTGCTCACGGCTGTATGGTTTCTCTCCTGTGTGCCGTCTCACATGAATCCGAATATATATATATATATATACATATACACATGTACATATATTTTTATTTATTCATATTTATATAAGGAGCTAACTTTCTTTGTACTTCAGCAAGAAAAAGTCTCAGACGGCTCATTTCTACTAAATATGATTATTCCAGGTCAGCAAACCAAAACCATTGATAAATCCTCTAAAATATCTTTTGTTGAGCAAAAGAAGCCAAACAAAAATCTTTTTATTAATGCAAGACAAAACTAAAGGTGTTAAAATGGTAATTTAAGATAAAATCAGAATCAAAAACACAGAAAGCATCTTCACACGGATAATCCCAGCTGATAATACCAGTAACATACCAGTAAAGAAGAATGAAAGCAGAATGCTCAGAATGCAGGAGATGGAAAATAATATATCAGCTTATCCATAATAATATAGTAATTATTCATTAATTTGTTATTAGTATATTAATGAAAAATAAAAGGCTAAAAAATAAACTGTATAAAAATGCATAAATGAGGTCAAATACAACATTTCAAAAAGTTTTGAGGCAAACAGCCGCTAACCTGGTCTGATGAGGTTTCTGTTTCTAAATCTGATCAGCAACAAGTTCAACCGCAAACTTCAGACTCAAGTCTGCAGAAAAACTGACGAATCCGATTCTCTGCATCACCAACTATGACTTCATCAATAAAGAGAGGGACACATGGCAATGCTCACGTATTTATTCATATCAAATAAAACTCTTACAGAGGAGATAAAGTGCACTTTAATTGCAATGAAATGAAGAAACACACAGAACTTGAAAACAATCATTACACAAGTAAAAACGTGATTTGATTGTATGAATATTTCAAACAGGAAAACTGAGGAATAAAACACTGACTGTTAACACGGAAAAAATCTTCTGTTTTTTCACATTTATTACGAAAAAGACAGTATTCCTCTGAAGCCGTTTACATGGCAAATAAAAATCAATATTTCACTATTATTCTCGAGAGCGCGCACTCGTGCATGCTCTGATTAATGTGCCCTAACATGTTGCTCATCACGGAAATTATATGTATAAAATAAATATGGAAAAGCCAAACAGTTGTGGCCTGTTCCAGAAATGTTTTGCACCAGCGGTGATCTTAAAGCAGGTAAAAAAAAAACAAACAGTTAATATTCATATCTGTAATAATATTTAACAGAAGGTGTGTTACTTCCTCTGAACCGAAATACAAACTGAGCCACACAGTCAGATGCGTCATACGCATGTCCAAAGAATGCATTTAAAAACATGAATAATATTGGCATTGATGAAGTGTTGGTCATAAAATGCTACATTCAGAATATCCAAATGAAATATGCTGTTTTGATGAACCGTATCAAATTCAGAATATTTTAATATTTGGAATAATTGTGGATTTTCTGTGTGCATGTAAGCGTTGTTATTGTCTTCACTCCAGATGTGATTTTATGTCCTGCTGCATTTAGTTCTGATGAAACTGATATGAGATCTCTTTGAAATATCGAACAGCTTTTACATTCCCAAATTACAAATTGCCAAATGGACCTTTATTTTATTTCAGCGTTATTTTATGAATCCACCCTCCTGCTGTTCTCTGCTACAGACATTTGGTACGAAGTTTGTCAAAGTCAAGAAAAGTGAAGAAGCTCTTTTAGAAATGTGTCAAACGAAATTAAAAAAATGCACTACAGAGAATAATAATCTAAAAAGAGAACATAAACTAAATCAATGATATGATAGGTGACAATATAAAAATGCAACCAAAATAAAACGTTGAAATACTTTGAAAAAATTAACACAAAGAATGACTTACTTATATATATCTTTGCCAAAAAATAATTTCTAAATTATTTCTATTTCGTTTTAATAAAGACATATAAATATAAAATATACATATAAGTAAATAGCCACAAATGATTCACTCATTCTTACTTCTTTATTACATTATATGATATTCTATAATATAAAATCTTTATATTAACATATATGTATAATCTTTTACTAATGGTCCGCTGCAGTCTGTCATACTTCGAGAAATGTCTGTGAAATACATAATAATTTGTTTGGTAAATTGTGCAGCTCAAATTTTGGAGAAATTAAGTGTTTAATAAGCTGAAAAAATTACAACTTGTGAAATGCTGTTAACCTGCCAACCATGCTACATACATACCTGCAGTTTATGCTTAAAATATAGAATTATTGTATAATATTATATAAATATACAATTTATATAATATTGCACAAAAAAGTGCAAGACACAAGTAAATCTCTATGCAGATGATGCTGTTATATATTGTGTTGTTGGTTCTGTCCGGTTGGCTACTTGAAGCTACAATTCTGCTTTATTGCAACGTGCTCTCATTAATCCTAAAACTGCAAAACCGACTTCAGCAGAAGTAACAAACGATAACAACATCAGAGCATCATGGTCCTATTTTTCATCTTTCAGTAACAGCAGCAGCACACAAACATCATCAGGAGAAAAGAAATCCCAGAGGGTTCAGGTCACCGGATCACCTGCATTTTCAGCCGGAGGAGTGAATGAAGGATTTTTTTTTAGCTCCTTCACGTTTTTTAATAAACACACAAAGAACAATGACAACAACAAGAAGAAGAAAACCGACAGTAACCGGCACACCGACTCCGAGTCCAAGATTTCCATCCTTGTTTCTGTCTGAGTGATCTGCAGAGCAGAAAACAGGAAGTTTCAACAAATCTCAACTCTACAAACTCACCTGAGTCTGGATATAACTCGACAGACTCACCCGAGTCTGTATGTAACTCTACAAACTCACCTGAGTCTGGATATAACTCGACAGACTCACCCGAGTCTGTATGTAACTCTACAAACTCACCTGAGTCTGGATATAACTCGACAGACTCACCCGAGTCTGTATGTAACTCTAGAAAACTCACCCGAGTCTATATGTAACTCTACAAACTCACCCGAGTCTGTATGTAACGCTAGAAAACTCACCCAAGTCTGTATGTAACTCTACAAACTTGCCCAAGTCTATATGTAACTCAACAAACTCACCAGAGTCTGTATGTAACTCTAGAAAACTCTCCTGAGTCTGTATGTAACTCTAGAAAACTCACCCAAGTCTGTATGTAACTCTAGAAAACTCTCCTGAGTCTGTATGTAACCCTACGAACTCACCCGTGTCTGTGACCTTCAGGCTGACGCGGCGTTCGATCTCCGGCGGTAACGCCGCGCTGCCTCCTCTGTTGCTGACTGTAACCAGACACTTGTACGTCCCGGTGTCGCTGACGTTGACGTTCATCAGAACAATAGAGGCGTCTCCGTTCGTCAGCTCTGGATCTTTGAGCTCCACTCGACCACGAAAAGTCGGGTGCTGATACTTTTCATAGGATCGCTTGTTTCTGTAGAAGAAGACGTAGTCGTCTGACGGCAGGTCGGCTCTGCTCCACTCCACCAGAGTGACGGGGGACTCGGTGAGAGCGGGACACTGCAGAGTGACGTCCTGTCCAGCTCTTATTTGGATCTCCTGTGGGTCTGAAACAAAACAGAAAACAAAGAATTAGGGAAAAAGCTAAAGAGCGGCCAAATCTGGCCCCTGATAGGAGCCCCGGTGGCCCCTAAACCATTTTCTAATGTACAATAAAAATAAAATAATTGACTCTGTGAATAGTTTTTGTTCTTTTGGTCTCCATAAGATGTCAGAGACATAAAACAAAATAGAAAATAGAGCTCAATAGAGCTTAATGGTCTAGAATAGAATCAAAATAGAGCTTGTTGATCAAAGAAAGAGCCAGAGGAGGATCCCCCACACCCCCGACAGAGGACACAGCAGAGACACTGATGTCTGAAATACTAGAAATGTCCTAATATATTAGAAATGTCCCAAAATCCCAGAAATGTAAGAAAATCCTAAAAATGTCCTGAAATCCCTGAAACAATTTGAAATCCTAGAAACATCCTAAAATCCTTGAAAAAAAGTCCTACATACGTCTCAAAATTCTAAAAAAAAAAAAATTCAAGAAACGTCCTAAAATTAAAAAATGTCCCAAAAATAAAAGAAATGTCCAAAATTCTCCTAATGTTTTAGAAATGTCCAAAAATCCTTTTAAAAAATGTCTTTAAATTCTAAAATCGTCAGATTACCCAGAATTATCCTAACATCCAAAAAAATGCCCCCAAAAAAAATCAAAGAAATGTCCCAAAGTCCTAGAAACATCCTACAGTTTAAAAAATTCTTGAAATGTCCTAAACTCTTAGAGACGCGTCAGCTGAGTGAGACAGTCCCGCTCTGTCGAGGTGGTTTTCAGATCTGAAATCACATGTACAAACATGAACTTCACACGTGTTGTTTTTTTCTTCCTTTGATGATGTTACATAACACACACACACACACACACACACACCACACACACACACACACACACACACACACACACACACACACACACACACACCACACACACACACACACACACACACACACACACACCACACACACACATCACACTCACACACACACACACACACACACACACACACACACAACACACACACAAACACACACACACACACACACACACACACACACACACACACACACACACACACACACACACACACACACACACACACACACACACACACACACACACACACACACACACACACACACACACACACACACACACACACACACACACACACACACACACACACACACACACACACACACACACACACACACACACACACACACACACACACACACACACACACACACACACACACACACACACACACACAGCCGAGAGCTCAACAGGAAGGAAAAATACAAAAACTCAAACAAAACTTCTTCAAACTCAAAAATCTGCTCAGCTTCTGTTGTTGTTTTGAGTCCTGTCTGTCACCGCAGGGACAAAGACATGTCCAATCTGTCCTCATGTCAACAGCCCTCTGCTGAGTCACCTTTGTGTGCGTGTGTGCGTGTGTGTGTGTGTGTGTGTGTGAGGGGGACACACACAGAGACACCTCACCTTCAGCTGCGGAGATCAGACAGACGGGCAGGAGATAGAGGACAGTAGAGGACATGTCTGCAGACAAACTGTCTCTGACTCAGCTGTTTGTTTGTTTTGGTGAGGAAGGGAGTTTCCCTTGTGACGCATTCAGGTTCAGTCGGATTTTGCAGAATAAAAGTCTGCACAAAATGTACTATGTTCACTCAACTAAATTAGCATCTGTATTCTTATTCTTACTATATATATCTGTATATATATATATATACATATATATATATATATATATATATATATATATATATATATATATATATACAGATATATATATATATTTTTTTTTTTTTAATTTACGGAGGATGTTTATGTGCACGTATGTGGCCACATGGTGGCAGCAGAAACACGCGAGTTACAGAGTGATTCAGTCACACAGGAGCAAAACACACACACACACACACACACACACACACACACACACACACACACATACTGCCCTGTAAACATAAAAGTCAGATTTAAAAAATAAAAATAAATCCAGCTCTGTTTTGAAAAAATTAAAAAACACAAAACAACACAAACAAAATAATAAACATAATTAAAAGAAATCCTGCATAAAAAACCCTAACATAAAAAAGACAAGAACAAAATAAATTTATGAAAATAATTAACAAAAAACTGCTCTAAAAAAATATCAAAACTATCCTGCTCAATTATCAAACAACACAAAATAAAATAAAATTAATTAATTAATTAATTAATAGAAAATAATTTTTATTTTTTTAAATCCTGCGCTAACGTGAAAAACAGAAAAGAGAAATCCTGCTTCAACATCCAATACATCCTTTATTTCCGTCTCTCACCGTCTCAGCGTCCCTTCAGCTAAAAAACGTCCGTCCTCGACCGCAGGAGCAGTCTTTCTGTCTCTGTCCCTCTGTCCACCTATGTCCATCTTTGTCCACCTTTGTCCACATCCTCCACAGACACACAGATCCAGACTCTGACTGTCCCGGTCCCTTGTCTCCGCGCTGCTCTATATGAATGAAGACATGTGATGAGACATTGTCCTGTTACTCTCGCTCCTCCTGTCCCCTCAGCCAATCAGAGCTGGGGAAACTCTGAGGTTTTTTTTTTTTTGGTTTTTTTTTTAATATAACTTTATGTAGAACAGAAACAGAACAACAGTCACGTCTCTCAACCAAATTACATTCAAAAGCATCATAACATATAAATAAACCAATAAATCTAATAAACACATGATACAAACATGATATCATGTGGTCTATTTAACTGTAACAGAAGAAAATACTGAAAACTGATCCAATCTGCACCTAAAACAAAGTCTGGAAATGCTTTTAGGATAAATATATATATATGTATATCAAAGTATATCGATCATAAAAAATCAGTCATTTCCTGCATTAGTGCGTTATTATGTAGCAGTTAACACTGTGGAAATGTTTCAGCACAAAAACCATTTGTTTAAGATCAGGAAAATATCAGCAGCATGTTTTGGCTTAAAAAAACACGTTTGGCAACAGAAAATGCTGGAAACATGCTCACTCACATGCGCCCACATCTGTCGGCATGGCAACAGCTGGAAATACAACGACAAGTCGCTAAAATGTTTGGTGGCGCAAAGCGGCACGGAAAAGCTACAAAAGCTGGATAAAAACATTCACTTTCGGTGGCACAAAAACGGCTGGAAATTGGCAATAAGTTGCTAATTTCATGTAAGCAGCTGGAAAAGTGTCTGGAAATGCAGCGACGGGTCACTGAAAAATGGCGTGGTTTTGTACCACGAGCAGCTGGAGAGGAGCGACTGCTGTCTGAAAAAACAGCTGCTTTATTTGCAGTCTCTCTCTCTGTGTTTTTCTGTGAAATAACACCTCTCGCGGTTCAGAACAAATCGTTTTGTTCCTGTTTCCTGCCGATGAAAAAAACAGCCACAGAGTCAGTGAGCTCGCCTCGTCGTCAGGAGGGTTAAACCGCCGACACAGAAACTCGTCTTTATCACTACAGGGAACGATGAGGCCGACGGCTCCTCTGTGGCTGCTCTGTGAGTACAAAACGCACCGTTTCAACATCCGTTATTATATTTACAGCATTTTTTGAGGAAAAAAGGGCAACAAATCTACAACATTTTCTCACAGATATGAAAGATTCTTCGCTGCTTGATAAGTTTAAAAAGAAAAAGTTTGACTCAGAAAGACGAGATCAGAAATGATATGATGGATTTTTTCAGGTGATTTTTGTTTTTATATAACTTAAATTCAACAGAACTTAAAAACCTCGCCACGTTGTTCACAAAAACAAAATGCAAAATGTCAGTTTTTATGAGCAAACCTAAAAAATGTCAAATGACATTCTCACATCGCCCACAGACGACATCCTGCCTCTACGAGAGGTTTGAAAGATCAGAGAGCTGGTCTGTGGTCAGCGTATTGATCCGCTGATAATTGGGATTTAAGGATAAACTCATAATATCAACCACTACTTAATCAACTTTAATTTCATGTGAACAGATTTGCCCTCCTTTAGTGAAATTTTATCTGCGTTTCTGAACTTGCTCCCTCATATGTTCTGTTCACATTGCTATTTTGTTTTTTGTGTTTTAATGGTCTAAATTTTGGTTTTGGCTGCATGGGTGTCTGACATTTATTTTATTCTGTAAGCCCTTTATCCTGGAAGCATTATTATTGGAATTATTTTTAATCTTGAGTTTGATTTATGTGATTTCAAAATAATTTTGTGAAAACCAACCAGAGTCTCATTTCTCTTCAGTTCTGACGTCACTGCTGAGCTGCACAACAAACCAAGGTCAGGACACGAAAACTTCACAGTCAGAATAACAATGACCACATTTTTACCAAATATGTACTAAATATAATATTTCCAGCTCGTCTGTCTGTGAGTCCCAGCAGCTCTCAGATGTTTAAAGGAGAGTTTGTCTCTCTGAGCTGTGAGGACGAGGACAGCTCTGATGGATGGACTCTGAGGAGGAACACAACCAGAGAAACCAGAGCTGAATGTGACCACTGGGGAAGATCAGCTGGTTCTTCTTGTGAAATAAGCGCCATCCTCCTGTGGGACAGCGGGGTTTACTGGTGTGAGTCCAGAGAGGGAGAAACCAGTAACAGCATCACCATCAGAGTCACTGGTGAGGTCAGACTGAGGAGTCAGAGCTGATGAAACTGTGTGAACGGGTGAAAAGCTGCAGTTTGTCTCTGTGTTCAGATAAAAAAGTGATAATATAAAGTGTGACGGGTCATTAGAAACATCTGTATTTGGTGCCTAAATAGCAGCTCAAAAGCAGCAACAGGTGCCCCCTCCACGTCAGCACATGGAGGGGCAGAGAGACCAGAAAACAGAGATATACCACCAAATATCATCCTGCAGACACAAACAACGTTTTCTTTGACCAAAGTGGTCCTGACTGAAACGCTGTGGTTTGTGTTCAGATAAAAACGTGATCCTGCAGAGTCCGGTCCTCCCTGTGACGGAGGGAGACGACGTCACTCTGACCTGTCGGACAAAGACGTCCTCCAGCCTCTCAGCTGATTTCTATAAAGACGACTCCTTCATCGGGACCGAGCCTGCAGGTCACATGACCCTCCGCCATGTTTCCAGGTCTGATGAAGGCCTCTACAAGTGTCACATCAGCACTGATGGAGAGTCTCCGCCCAGCCGGCTCTCTGTCACAGGTCAGAGGTCAAAGACATGCAAAAACAACCTCAAACAGACTAAAATGACTCCTCAAAGTAAGAAAAATGACTACAAAGAGACACAAAGTGACTACGATGAGACTCAACATCAAAGATATCATAAAAACAGAAACAAAGAGTTTTACAACAAATTCTGAGAAATGCAAAAAAAACTACAGTTAGATAACATCAGTGAACAGAGAAGCGAAAGAGACGCAAAATGATTTTATAGAAATGCAAAATGATTTCAGAGACACAAAACGACCATAGAAGTACTAAAAAACACTACAGAGACTTGTAAACAAGCTAAAGAGAGATGCAAAACAGCATCGAAGACGCACAAAGACTACAAAGCAAAAAAGAGACATAAAACAACTGAAAGAAACGCAAATGACCACGAAGAGATGTGAAACCATTTCAGAGAGACACAAAAACTACAAAGATGCAAAAAGACCACGAGCAAACACACAACTGCTAACAACACACTCAAAACAAACAAAAACTACAAAAAGACACAAAGTGACATCAAAGAGGCACAAAATGACTAAAAAGAGAATGAAACAACCTCAAAGAGGCAAAAAAACGAAAAAGATGCAAACTGAGAACAGAATTCATTCAATATCTATTATTATTATTTAATTATTAATATTATTAATAATATTAATTCTATGTTTTTTTCCAGAGAAAGCCACCTCCACAGCACCTCCATCAGCCTCCACCGCTGGTTCCTCCTCCTCCTCCTCCTCCTCCTCACCTCCTGCTCTCTTCATGGTTCTCTCTGTTCTGATTCTCTGTGGTTTGGTTCTACTGGTTCTACTGGTTCTACTGGTTCTACTGGTGAGACAATGTGTCCAACACAAACCTGAAGGTGAGACACGTAACATTTCACGTATAGGTTTCATTAAACATATGAAATATGATTAACACATTTATAACGTTTTAATATTTAATTTACATCCGTGTTGCAGTGACGGTCTTAGAACCGTCTTTCTTCCTCTGAGGACAAAATTCACCTGATTGGATCCTCTGAGGCTATCTGTGGGATTTGATTTGATTTTTTTCAGGGGTGTAGGTTTGGGCGGATTGAACCTCTCTAATAACATCACAGTCATATCAGACTTTCATCAAAGCCTGAAACAGCGTTTGAGTCAGAGGGAGTGGTCTTTAGTCCTGGAGGCTGGCTGATCTGAAGGCCTCTTCCTGTGCCGGGCGGCTCTGCAGTCAGTGTTTTTGGGTCAACAGAAGCTCTGCTGCAGTTTTCTGCAGTTTCCTGTTTTCAGTTGAACGTGGTCTCAATGTTTTACCACAGGACTGATTCTTCATAAGAAAACTTGCCAACTATTACTGAAAAACATGAATCAATGTACAGATGTGGATATTTATGTGTATATTCTGCTGACGTCACATTTTCATATATGTGCTGTTGCATGTTTATGTTTAATCTGTCAGCACATTAAAGTCCATCCTACGTTTTACTGATATCTTACATAACACAAAACTACAACATTAATACTGCTGATATTAACACTGTAAATGTTGAACCAGTGGCAGCAGTTGCAGTAATATTAATATTTCATAGTTTTTGTTTTATTTCCAGAGAGTGATCCTGGTCCGCTTCACTGCGCAGCACCGAGAACAGAAGACGTCAGCTATGAACCAAACAGGACGAGAGGTAACGCTGCAGCTCTAAGAGGCCAATCAACAAATCTGAAACACTTTTAGTGATTATCTTTACATGCACACTGATATTTGACTTTTGAATGGGAGCATCTGTAACTGAAGGCAGTTTCCCTTCAGGGATCAATAAAGTATGTCTGATTCTGATTCTCCCAGATTTGAAAATGTTCCAAATTTGATATATAATTGATGATTTTCAGTATTTTGACTTGATAAGTGACGTGTTACAACACAGCAAAATCATATATCATCTGCATAGAGACGAATATTCATCCATTTACTGTCACTGTATTCAATATTTGTTGAAAGAGACTGAATATTAGCCAACGATGTGCTAACTCTTAACCTTGGGAGTGACAGTAGGTTGCTAATGTTGCTACATTAGCTTTAGCATCAATGCAAACCTAAATTTCAGCTTAAATCCCATTTGAATTTTACCTTTACACATTTTTTTCTCACTCTGAGGTTGGTGTCATTGCTCAGCGCTGGCTGCTGTGAGGTGTGTGAGCTGGTTTTAACAGAAGCGAGCGGCTCTGTGGTCGACCAGTTTTTAAAAAAAACCCTCCAGCTGAACGTCGTCTCTGTTGTCCTTCACAGCGGTGACCTTAAAAAAGACGAAATGTAAACTCTAACTGCTGCTGTATTTTTGCAGCTGTAATTCATTATGTTTCTATTATTTTTCCTTGTAAAAATACTGACGTTAATTTTATTGTAGTACTTCTGATTTTTGGGTGTTGTTTTTATACTGCTGAAGCACCAGCTGTAAATAAACCAACAGGACTTTTTACTTCACTCGTATTAACTGTGCTTTTTCCCCAGAGGATGATCCGGCTGCAGTGTGTTCAGCAGTGAGAAGTAAAGACGTCAGTTATGGACAAATAATGATCAAACCAAACAGGACGAGAGGTACAGCTGCTCCTCTGTAACTCATCCATCTGCCCCCAAATTTAGCTTTTTATTAACCCAACAGAACCCTCTGATGTTTGCATGCTAAAGGAATATTTCACCTGCGAAATCATTATTTGGCACCGTGACTTACATTTAACTCGAAACCTCGTTTTTCTCTCATACCTTTGTAAATAAAGAATCCAAAAATATGATCATTCTATATGAATGAAAGTAAACTGAGTGTTAAACAGAAAAACTATATTAACAAATCTATTTACAAACTCTAACTCTAACTCTAATTCAGTATTTAGTCGTATGGTCAGTGCTTCACAAACGTTTGCATTTTTTAAAAATATGTTAAAATTTAAAACGCTTCTGCTTATGAGTAGTCTGTCCCTACGTTACTCAGCTGTGCATGAACTGTGTGCACTGAAGTGACTCAGTTCTTGTGTTTTTGTGAATACTTATACTCAGATGTTTCACTGTGGTTTAATCTGGTCTCTGTTTACTGCAATTCATGAAGAACCTTTGTCTTTTTTGGATTCTGCGTTCATCGTGGAGGCAAGACAGAAAAACAAAGTTCAAAAGCTCAAGTTAGGCTGAACTCACGAGTTTTGATTTTAACTTTTAGGAAAGACTCGCAACTCAACTTGGACTCTAACACCAATGACCTGTGATTTCACTTGGACTTGAGACTTTTGACTTGGAAACACCTGATACCTTCCCCGAAAACTAACCTGGGAATTTAAAGTTATAGACATTTATCCAAAATGAGACGAGTTCAATAAAAGACCAGATAGAAACGTACAAAATTCATCCACAAATTCAAAATTCATTCTGTTGTGGTTCAAAGTGCACAGAGGTACGAGTTTGGCAACTGCAGCAGCTGCCTGTCGGCAATTATTTTTAAAAAACCTTTTTGCCCACCCAGGTGCATGCTGGTCCTACCTGCGTACCTATCTTTGTAACCAGAGGTTATAAAGGTTAAATATTAATCATCTGGCATAATAACAACAGCATTACTTAAGTTTAACACAAATATCTCTAAAAGCAAATGTAGATAAATTCATTCACACTACAAATAAACACAGTTTTAATGAAGCGTTTCAGGTTTTTCTGTAAATGAAATATACCAAAACTCTGTTGTCTGAATGGCATTTCCTTAGCTGAGGAGCACACTGTGACTCAGTGAGGAAGGTCTGATCCTGGGAACTGAAAACAAATGCTGCTTTTGCAGCTTATTTTTCTTTACTGTCCAAAAGCTCGTGTCTGAAATCACTTCCTGCCAAACGTCACAGACGTCACATTTGTGAGACAAAGATCAACAAATCCATCAGACTGACTGTTTGTCTGTTTGTTTGTTTGTTTGTTTGTTTGTTTGTTTGTTTGTTCAGAGTTTTCAGCAGAGCCGCAGGTCGTCTACTCTTCTCTGAGGTCACACCAGTCCGACCGCTGACTGCTCACTAACTGGGCTCCTCTGCATGACGTTATTTATTTATGTATTTAGTGATAAATGTCGTGTTTTTATGTCGAGAAATGTGTTTATTATGAGAATACTGCAGAGCGCTGCGCTCTGGTGCAAAGTCTTATTTATTTGAGTTATTTAAGAATGAAACAACTATCAACTAAAATAATTATTTGTGTAAATTAGCAACAATAATGTGGGATGTTTAAAATATAGATGTTTGCTGTTTGTCTCATTTTAGTCTCTTTTCTTCTTCCTGTTGTGATAACTGTGTGTGTGTTGATGCATGTGTCCTAAATGTAGTCCAGATTGTGTATTTGAGTGTAATCAGTGAATTTGCAGCTCAGCTCCTACAATAAGTCTAAAATACACTGTGGAAACTAAATAGTTACATTCAGACTGTTCAGGTCCAAAAATGCTCCATTGAAACCCATTCAAACTGACATTTTTGATCCCACAGCCATCAGAGCAGAAAAACAGGACTTGTATTATTTCTGGGTGTCATTCTGGGCTTTTGACTCTGAATTTGTCATTTTGACTATTTTCCACCTGATGAGGTCATTTTGACCATATTTGGCATCTGGAGGAAATACATGCTATTTCCACTAGGTGACCTGTCACAGTCAATGTAGCTGCTGATCACTGACATATCCCAGACTGTCAGCAGCTACACTCACACACTGACATATCCCAGACTGTCAGCAGCTACACTCACACACTGACATATCCCAGACTGTCGGCAGCTACACTCACACACTGACATATCCCAGACTGTCGGCAGCTACACTCACACACTGACATATCCCAGACTGTCAGCAGCTACACTCACACACTGACATATCCCAGACTGTCAGCAGCTACACTCACACACTGACATATCCCAGACTGTCAGCAGCTACACTCACACACTGACATATCCCAGACTGTCAGCAGCTGCAGCACCTTTCTAGGATTCAGAGAAGTTTCTATGATTTTAGGACATTTCTAAGATTATAGGACATTTGTAGTATTTTGGGACATTTCTAGAATTTTAGGATGTTTCTAGGAGTTTTGGACATTTCTAGGAATTTAATATGTAGTATACAGCAGCCGGTCAGTGACTGAGTTGCACATTTAGCCAATCATGTGCTGAGGCCCTTTGAAAGAAAATATGATGTCAGAGCAGAGTCAGTCAGCAGGTGGCAGCAGCTTCACTGTGTCCTCCACACATCAGACTCTGCAGAGTGAAGAGCTGACAGGAGGAAAATTAAATTAAATTAAATTAAATTAAAAATAAAATAAAATGATATAATAATATTATATTAAATTTTATCTGTAATGCATTTTACATTTGGAACAAATGTAAAATGCATTTGCAAACAAGTGCTCAGAGACACTGTGATGTGTTTCCTGTCAGTATTTCTGCAACAAGATGAGCAAACTTTGAATAAAAACAGTTGTCAGACACATCAGGACACATTCAGGATCTTCTGTGGTTAAAACACACACCCATAAACAGTTGGGCCACATTCCAATACAAATATGTCAAATGAAAACACCCATTCACGCCCACATGCAGTTAACAGATCATTTCCAGTCCTTTCTGAAACACACTGAGCCATTCAGCAATCATCTGATCAATGAACTACTATAATAATAAAACTAACAACAACAACATCCAAAAACAAAGAAAAAAACATCAATATCAGGGCTCCTCTGTCATATCGAAGACCTACTCACCAAATCACCGGTTTGGAAGAAATGCTTTCTGTAAAAAGTCTAACAGGTGAGCTCTCAGGCGCCTAAATTTGGCAATTTTCAAAGAAAACAGGATATTTTATTCAAAACCACCAAAAATGACCTCATTTATTGTTGAACTTTAAAATGTCCAATGGTCTTTGAACACACTGCGTGTTATTTTCTCTTCCTGCTTCCTGATCCTCTGCAGAAAGATTTGCAGAGAGAGGTCTGCACTTTCACACTGAAGTCTCATGTTCAGTAACTCCTGGCAGATTATTCATTAATATTCTGTCCAGGTTTCGTTCTGAGTTTAGGGAGAAATATTTGGCTCAACATCCAGAATAACAAACATGCTTATCATCACATCAGATGAGGAAATGTGTACGTGAGTGTTTATCAGAAAGGAGGAAGCCGGTTTGGGCAGCTGCTCTGTTGCGGCACAATAACGCTCTTCAGCTTTCGGTCTTTAAAAGCTGCAGAATAAGATTAAGTGAAACGACTGAACGAAAACAGCCTCAGCTCGTTTTCTGTGGATAATTACAGACAGATGTCTGATGAGGCTGATGAAACATCAGTGTTTTCTTTGTTCAGTGTAACTGGGCTCAGAGCCAGAGGGACGTGTTAAAACAGGAACTCAAACGTGAAACCACATCGTGTTTCCTTCAGTCAGACTGGAGATCAGAGTCGGACTCTGCAGCTCACAGGTTAAGGTCGAAGATTTGGTTAACACTTGAAACCTAAAACAGTGCCATGGAGGAGTTGGAGGAAAGCGCAGTGTTTATCTCAGAGAGGGAGGCGCTCCGTTTTGGCGGCTGCTCTTCCTGCTCTGAGTTTCGTCTTCAAACTGCAGAATAATTTGCAGCGATCGCCCTGAACACACTCGCAGCCTCAGCTCTTCTCATCGTCTGAAATGATTTTTGATCATTTTCGTTTCCTCTTTGTTCACTTGAACCTGACGATAAACAGGGAGCGCTGCTGGTAAAAACATCACGTGACTTCATGACAGGCTGCCAGAGTTCACGAGGAACGTTTGAAACGTTTCAGCAAACAAGTGTTATCATGGCTGACAGGCCGAAGCCTGCAGCGCGTTTATCACAGAGGAGTTTACCCTGCAGCAGCAGCTCAGAGGAGAGCTCACCGTCCTGTTTGATGTTACTTATGCTGTAAAAAAACATACATATACTGATAAATGTAGAACACTTTGGTCAGTCTGACTTCAGTTCAGTTTTCTGTTTGCACTTTCAGTCTGATCACATCAGTTATTTATACTTTAAACTTCCTGCTGTGAAAAAAACCCGGCTGGCAGGAAAAAATAACACTTTGAATCATCTACTCAAGCTACGTACTCAAGCAAGAATTTAAAGTTTTTGTACTTTCCGTGAGAAGAGTCAGAGAGAAATATTATTCTGAAATACACTAAAGACAGAGTGAAGGCGTCACTGTGGGCTCCAGCTCATTGTGACAAATATTTCTCACTGTTTTCACAAACCAAACCATCATTTCATTAACCTGTTGAAACCTGAGCAAACTGGCTTCATGTCTTTCAAAATCATGGGAAAGAGAGAGATGAGCAACGAAAGAGGAAATTACCCAAAATTGAGCAAGAAATTAACAAAAAGAAGAATATTGCCTTAAAATAAGCACAAAAAATACATAAGTTAATAGAAAATTAATTTTAAAAAAAACAATTCACCTGGAAAAAGTGCTTTAAAATTATATAACTTTGTAGCGTAATTTTAAATATGTAATTCTGATATTAATCATTGAGCCTTTCCTTTTTTCTTTTTTCTAGACATTTTTTTCCAGCTGTTTCCTTTTTTCCAGAACTTTTTTCTTTCGTATTTCCCCTCAATATTATTTCTTAACTTTTTTCTTTTTCTGTAGACATTTTCTCCCTCGCATTTTTTAAAAAAATAAATCTAAAGTCACTAATTTATTACAGTTTGTGAAACATTTCTTGTTAAGTTGCAAGCAGCACAAGGAAAGCAATGTCGAGAAAATAATCAGCAGATGATAAATAAGTTCATGGAGGTCACAAGATAAAAACTTCCAAAGCTGAGATTCGTCACGCTGATTCTTATTTAGACGACAAACCGGACTGACGAGTGACGCAAAACATCAGCAGACGAATGACCTTCGAATCATCGTGTTGATGTGACAAACAATAAAAGCACGAGTTCAGTTTCAACCTTCAGAGAGACGTTCACACCGACAGAGCGACTGAATATCCTGATACAGCAGTTATTGATCAGGAGAAGCTGAATATCAATCACATCACACAGAAACAATCATTCAGTGTCCCTGTAACATCGCGTCGTCTGCCCGGAGGGTAAGAAGCTCCGGCTCTGTTAGGAAATAACGTTACGCTAACGTGAGTTCAAATAAATCATAATAAATAATTCATAAATTATTATAATGGATAATTAAATTTCCCACAGTCCAACGCTTCACACATTTTCCCAGAGTCACTCAGGAGAGTTTAAGGAAATATGTTTGAAACCTGGAGAATAATCAGACATTAGGAGTAGTCCCGTGGGCCTTTGTCATCTCTGAAACTATGTTAATGTTTAGATTTGGGGCAGTTTATAAAACCTTTTTTATCGGCTGAAGCCTCTTAAGGATTAAAATCGCCGCTCTGACAGTCTTTCCATCTCTGTTTGGGTTTTTTAATCATCATGGTCATTCTGTGGAAATACACCACAGGAGGATATCTGAGTGTGACGAGAGGACTCGCGCTGTGGGGGAGGGGACAGAGGTTTTATGAGTCATGTGAAGCCTCATGGTGGTTTTTCCCCACAGCCTCAGACTCAGACGAGACAGCTGCAAACCGAAACATGGACATACCCGCCATTTCCCCGCCTGTGATTACAGGGACGGCCATGTGGAGTCATACAGTTACTCATTTGACGATAAAAGGACTTCGCTGAAACTCGAAATAACGAAGTACCGCCACGTGGATTTTTGCCTTCAAAAAAAAACAAAAAGAAGTTTCAATCCGTGTCTGTGAAAACACAAAGAAGATCAGTTGTATATATATATATATATATATATATATATATATATATATATATATATATATACACACACACACACACACACACACGCATCATCCAAAAGATCATCCAAAACACATCACATACAGATTTATGTGACTGATGAGCCTGTGTAAGAGCTCTATGTAAAGGGAGCGGTGTCATACTGGAGCTCCGTTTTTAAAAATGCTCTTTAGACTTTGGCTTGATCCAGGTTCAACTTTTTAAATCAACAGCTTGTTTCAATGACGAATGTCAGTGTGAACCTGATCCGGGTCAAACTCTCGCGGTTGAGCTGCGTTTGATGGCAGGTAAGATTAGACCTGCGTCAGCGGTTTCTGATAAACAAGAGGTGGAAATTTACCTCAGGACATTTACTCAAGTACTGTACTGTTATTTAGGGGAATTAGAAGGTACTTGTACTTACTCCAGTATTTCTCTGTTTTGTTACTTTAAATTTGTGCTGCACCACATTTATCACACAGCAACATTTTCATTTGACTTTACTCTCTATTATCAATAAAAAAATAAGAACAGTTATAATAATCATGAAAGGGACAATAAAAAGTCAAAGAATTCAAAACACCAGTAACCATGACAACATCTACACTCTTAGGAAGAAAGGCGCTAACTAGAACCATATAGGGTTCCAACTGGAACCCTTTCAGAGGTAACTACATAGAACCTAACATAAAGGATCATAAAAGGTTCCACCTAGAACCCCTATGAGAGGTTAAACAAAGAAAACTCTGTGGTGAAACGGTTCAAATCAGAACCCTCTTTAGAGGTTACATCAAGAACCTTTCCACCCTCTGAGGGTGCTGACAAGACCTGACCCAGGAGGTTCAACCAAGAACCCGTTTGGATTCCACAAGTTTCATCTAGATCCCGACTACTTTAATAACTACATTACCCATAAATCTTTCTCTCACTTACCACAGTTTTAGTTCTTACTGTGAATCTGAGTCTGAGCAAACGGTTCTGTGTTCAGCCTCAGCACTTCAGGGCGAACCCTTTGCGAACCTTTATTTCTAAGAGTGTATGTGAGTTTTATACATTTTCGTTTTTGTGACTTTTTGAGGAAAAAAGTCACATAAAAGGAAATTGTTCCCCTGAAGATCAATATTTTACATAATGCATTTACACAGATTCAACAAAAGTATAAAATCAAGCGTTACACTAAAAACATATAAATGTAACATCCTGAGTGTGTTCACATAATAACAACTCATTTATCAGGTCTGTGTACTTTTACTGAAGTTATATTAAGAGAGTAGCTTTACCTTGTAAAAAAGCAGTTTAGATCGTGGTAAAATTGTTATTTTACAATAAAAGATATGAGCATGCCTTCCACACAGAGCAGGATTATTGAATCAGCTGAATGATTGCACAACATAAGTCTAAAGACACACTAAATACTAATTCAAAAGTACTTACATCTTTTAAAGGGTTTCAAAAGGCAACACACAAACACATTAACATTCATATTTGAGATCATCTGCACACATCATTACTAAATAAAAAAAATATACCTCTTCTATGTCATTATCTGTACAATAACAAATCCAAACAACTTCAGATTATTTAGAAATATTTTAAAGAGACAAAACATATTCTTTGTCGCTTTCTTCTTACTGCCCGTTTGTGTTTTGCTCTGATTTACTGACGATAACGTCACAAATTAAACCAAAATTCACATATTCTGTCACAGCATTCACATGGTGATACATGCATGAAAACCCGCATGTGGCTCATCGTTAAGCTGCTTATGTCTGATATAGACACAACTTTTTAACATGACCAGCAAATTCACATAATACAGCACATAAAATTTAAGGCCAACGCTTTATTCCATTACCACATAAAATCGTGTCCTAACTGGATGCAAATGAGCATCTGATTATCACTTTATCATGTTGCATCTGACGCTCTCTGTCCAAACGGAACCTGCTAAATACGGCACTCCATCATGTAAACAAACCACAGATCAATCAGCTGTGCACTCAGACAATGACCAATGAAAAGACAGCTGAGAACTTATGCCCTCATTAATTCAAATTCACAACATTCGTAAGTTATTGTTGTAACTTCCGGACAGTATCATACCGTCATCTCCACTTTGTAAAACAAGCTACTAAACACTTAACAGAATCACTCAGCTCGCTGCTGACCTCCCTGCAGCCACATGCCAACTTACTGAGGGTTTTGTAGTGAATTGTGGAGAAATGAGTATCTCAATTTGCAATTCCAACTCTGCCATTCCTCATGCACTGTGGCACTTTCAACACATGTAACAGGGATGAAATAAAAACTCAGCATCTCAAAAAAGTTTAACTCAGAACAAAGTGCTTCATTTCAACCTCGTGAATCAGCAATGTCTCTTCCACTGTGCACCAAAAAAACCAAACTGTGCAACTCTGACAAAAGTTGCACTTGAAACTGTGTGTCTAACTGCATCCTTGTGAATCGACCACGTGCACTACAACGCTTTCAAAGCGAGTGACACGAATAAAATAGAAACTGAGTGTCTCACAAAGGTTGCGTTCAAAACGGGTATCGCTCGCAGGCGGTTAGGACAGTCCAACAGAAAACAAGGTGATCAAACTGATTTAGTTTCTAACGCTCGCTCGTCTGGCATCCAGTTAAGACACAGCGTAACTTCCAGCACTTTCTTGTATGGAATACGACTAGGTTCATGCATTACCTGCCCTACACCTAGCCCGATCGTCCATCCAGTGTCATTTAAGTCCCGTGCGATCTGTACACCATCCGGATGACTAAAGCCCCGTCACCCTTGGCTCGGCTTTCCCGCGCTGGCACGTCCTGTCAATTCAGGTGCGAATAACTAACTGATGTAGGGGCGAGTCAGTTATCATTTGAGACACTACAACAGTAACATTTTAGTGAAGCAGACACTGAACTCCATGCTGAGTTTCACAGCAGTGATGTCACCAGCGTGCCCTGGTAGTGTTCGACATTCACTCTTTATTAATTACCAATTCAGGTCGGTTCTCAGGTGGCTAATGTTATTTTTCTATCAGCTGACCCTTGATGAGTGTTCATGTGAAAATTCGGTGCATGTATCACAAAGTGAATGATTATACAAACGTTAAAACTGTATCATCAGCATATAATGAAATACCCAGTTTCTAAAAACATATCTGCAGCACTAATGCAAATACAAATATTTGACTAACAGTTGAAGAGAAGGTTTCACTTGGTTTTACTGCAAAAGGTGGATCAAACCATCAGTAAACATATTATTGATCTCAGCACAAGCTACTGAGAAACAAGGCCTGGATTACTTTCTAAAACTTCAACTTAGAACATATAAACCAGCCTTTTTAAAAGTTGCCCAGTTGCTGGTGTTGAGATCAATATCATGATCACTGATTACTCGATTAACTTTCTGCAGAAAAAGTTATTTTTATTTATTATGTTGATCTTTCTTTGGACTTCAGATATTCATGATGGGTTCACCAGCTTCAGGCAGCTTTAAATTCATCTTCATTAATTTTTTACGTCGGGCAACAAACAAACCAACAACAACAACAACAATCATCATGATGGACGCTGTAACAAAACCTGCTCTCAGTCTCGACTGTCCACCCATGTCTCCTCCATCAGTGTCTCCTCCATCAGTGTCTCCTCCATCAGTGTGACCTGCGGAGCAGAGACAGGTGTGAATGAGCCGTCAGCTGATGACCGAAGAGCAAACAGAACAGAATTACTCTTATAACTGCTTTTATAATATAATATTTCTATATGTAATACTCAATCTTCAGTCTCTGTTTTCTCGTGTGAACGCTGAACGATCTGCAGAGGATCTGGACGTTGTTCTGAGTTTCTCTTCAGGCGTGTAGAAAACAAACGGAGACCGACAGTCACAATCGTTCCCACCGTTCGGAAATACTCATGAGGTTTAGGTGAGCGGAGACGCCTGAGCAGAACTCGCCCGAGTGTGTGACTCCACTAACTCGCCCGAGTGTGTGACTCCACTAACTCGCCCGAGTGTGTGACTCCACTAACTCACCCGAGTGTGTGACTCCACTAACTCACCCGAGTGTGTGACTCCACTAACTCACCCGAGTCTGTGACTCCACTAACTCACCCGAGTCTGTGACTTGCAGTTTAACGATGCCGGTGAGTTTGGGTTCATTCCTCCTGTTGCGTCCTATTCTGTTTACTGAAACCTGACACTCGTATGTTCCGGTGTCGGTAACGCTGGCGTTCTTCAGAACGATCGAAGCGTCTCCGTTCTTCATCTCTGGATCTTTGAGCTCCACTCGATTGTGATACTTTGAATCCATGTAGAGTTTCTGTATTGTCTGACTGTGGTACAGGAAGACAAATTCATCTGAGTTCACTTCAGGTATGTTCCACCGTATTATCATGATGTCCCCGTCTTCTTGAGTCATACAGGGAAGAGTGACGTCCCCTCCTGACTTCACTGCCACACTCTTTATTTCTGAGCAAAAACAGAAGACAAAGGTCGCCTCAGTCAGAATTATAGTTTTCAATATTAAAATCATCATGTCATAGAAGTGATGGTGTGAAATAGCAGCAAAGAAAGTCAGTCAGTCATTTTCTGTAACCGCTGTAATCCTCATAAGGGTCGCGGGGGGGCTGGAGCCAATCCCAGCTGTCATCGGGCGGAAGGCGGGGTCACCCTGGACAGATCAGACAACCACACACACTCAGTCACACCTAAGGGCAATTTAGAGTCACTGATCAGCCTGAGCTGCAGGTCTTTGGACTGTGGGAGGAAGCCGGAGACCCGGAGAGAACTCACGCAGACACGGGAGAACACGCAAACTCTGCACAGAAGGGCCCCGCCCGGACCGAACCCCGTTCCAACCGGGATTCGAACCAGGGACCCTCTTGCTGTGAGGCAACAGTGCCGCCGTGCCGCCCGCACGTATCGTAAGTAAGTATCTCTATAAAAAAAATAACCATGCAGCCGAGCAGCGCGGCGCCTCAGAGGACAAACTGAGGCGCTTTGACAAAGCTTCAGCAGACTCACTCATATCAGAGACTTTTTCCAAAGTCCAGAGGACACGGACACAATTTGAATACAGAGTCAATACATTAAGCAACGTCATGAATATATATATATATATATAACTCCTCTGCCCTGAGGGCAGTCTTCCCTGTAATACCTCCGTGAGACAAACACTTGACAGTCCGCACGCGCAAAACACGCACGCAAACATATGCAAACACGCGCACACACACACAGATCTTACCTTGACTTAGTGCAAAGGCGCAGAAATGTGCGAGCAAAGCCACAAATGGCGCAGATGTTTTTGCAGCCATGACGGCGGTGCACGGAGCGGCTGTCGTCCCGAGAGCTGAATGAGTGACTGTTTCTGTTTCACTGCACTTCAACACACAAAAACACTGCAGCCACACCCTAGTCTATGGGAGGGAGATTTCTCCGAAGTCACGTGATTTACAAGAAACAGACCTGCTGCTGCATTCAAGTACCGTCAGTGACCTACAGTTTGAGTGTGCGATCATAGTGAAACTAAATATAAATACATCAAAAACTTATGAAAAAAACAAACAAAACAACAACAATCATAACAAGAATCCATATATGTGTCAGCAGGGAACGTATGTTACCTACAAGGTGTAATAATGCTTTGAAAAAAACATTTTAATTAAACATTTAAAGCATTATAGGGATGATTATCATTTCATATAATGTTGCTGTGAGGTTACATCACTCAGAACAACAGTCTGCTGGCTGGGATCCCTCTGCATCCTCCGCAGTGGACCTTTACAAAGTCTGTCAGATTAAATCATGCCTTTAACATCAAGCAGATTAAAATGTTTGAAAGTTTTGTACCACACAACATGCTGAACTCGAGTTTTTGAAGAAAATTATGATGTCACTGTTGACCTTTGACCTCTTGGATACAAAATGTCAGAACTTCATCAATACATCCTGTTAGACATTTTTGTCAGATTTTGGTATAATTTGGTCATAATTAGCAAGTTATGACTGAAAAGAAAAGGTTTGATGAGGTCAAAGTGACCTGTGACCTTTGCTAGGACAGAATGACTTAAAGCACATTTCATAACAAAACAATTAAAGTAGAAAATCACATTAATGTATAATATTTTTTTATTTTTTTAAAAGCTTGACTAAAAGCGAATTTTGTGTGCAGAGCAACATGAGTGTGTGTGATATTGTAGCGGGCCCTAAGGGATTAATGTCTTTTAAATCTGTGTTGTTGCAATGATGTCTGCACAACAGATTTACCCTCGAGTACAAATAAGTCAACCCTGAACCTTCATAAGTCCGAGGATCGTATATCTAATGCAGAAGTTCCTCATTTCAGGAAGTCAGGAGGCTTCACAGAAAGAGTTAGTTTTAAACCTGCAGATGGCAGCAGAGATCATCCGCTGTGAAGACAGAGTGACTCCTCATCATTACTTATTTCTCCAGACTGGGGACGCTGATTTGGTTTCTGTTTTACAGGAACTTCAACAGATAAACCAGTTCCAGTGACCCTCACAAGCTGGTACAAGCAGCTAAACCATCAAAAACGATGTCAAAATAAACCCAAAGCTGGTCAAAGAAGCTGCTCAGCCAGTTTCACCGTCTTAAACTGGTCAAGCTGAGTTCCCAGCAGAGAGCTGCAGGTGTGCGATGGAGTCTTAGGGCCATTGTATTTGGACCCTGGAGAACTGTGCTCAGCCTGTTGGCCCCGTGAGCTGGCCCTGGATAAAGGGCCGTCCACACCAAACACTAAAACCATACCCATAACTACAAGAAGACGCACTGAGCTGCTGCTGAACGCGGCGAGGAGGCTGAGGAAAAACCAACACAACGCTGAACGGACATGTTTCACCAAATCCTTCAAGGACCATAGAAACTGAGAGAATCAAACACTTTTGAGAATGAGTCTGATTCCTCTTTTGTTCGGAGTCAGCATCAGTCTGTGGACACTGTGTCCACCAGCGAAGACAAAAACAACTTCAGGGACCCCGTAACATCTGCAAATGTAATACAAATCTGCAGCTTTTAGTGTAATAATCACAAACATAAAAAATGTCTCATTAATGTAACAGCAGTTGTCATCTACACACATAATACGAAAGGTCCTGCAAATGTGCAGGACATTTCGTATTACGTTTGTAGGAAATGTATATTATTATATTAAAAGCTGCAGATTTGTATCACGGCTGTGGATTTTTATTACATTGGTGTTTTGCCGGAGACGGTTTGAAAGTTTGAGGGAAAACCTACTTTTTGTGTCATTTGCAGCCCAACAGCAGGTGATACAACTGTTACTAGCCGTGACTGAGCGATTGCACCAGGTCCTTCCTGATGACACTGAAACTGAAGACTTTAAATTCAGACTTGGCTCTGCAGCCTATCAATCATCAGACTAGGCGAGACGTTTTTTCTTTCTCTCTTCTTCTTCTTCTCCTCTTGATAGCAGTCAGTCTACTGGACAGACAGACACATTTTGTGGTCCAGATTAGATGTTAGTATCTATGTTAGATGTGACGTCTAAATTCGATTCTGATCATGAAATCGCTCTGAGTGACCAAACGACATCATTCGCTGCTTTGGTTGTCCTCACAGTTGTGGTGTGGACTCCACCGTCCACTGGAGTTGCAACACTTTTTAAATTTATAGTTTTTAAGTCACAGTTATGGTTCTTGGTGTGGACGGCCCTTTAGAAGAGGAAAATGGATGGCTGATGGCGGTTTGTTCCAACTAGCGACCCAAACTTGTAGATATTTGATGACCTGAGATGAGACTCAACAATCGACTCTCAGTCTCCAGAATCACAGACCGCACCTTTAAAAAGACACAAAACTGTCTTCACACTCAAGAGCAGAGAGAAGCTCCACATTAGACCCTGGTCTCTAATGACCCCTCTGTCCCCCTGTGGACATGTTTCGTCTTCTTTGCGTCATGTCAGGCCTCTGCAGAGCTGTCACTTCCTGCGTGTGGTTGAAACACGATGAGCAGGACTCCTCCTCGTGATCTCTTCAGTGTGCACAAAAGCAAACCCAGAATAGCTTTTTCTTGGTAACTGCAGGAGAGAAAAACATACAGTTACCACTCTCTCTCACAAATAGGAAGGAAGAGAGTTTAGCCAGCTCTCACATCACAGATTGGTACAGAATGAGACAGACGCCTCTCCTGCTCCGTAAGTACGATCCCTCCCTCAAAATCAAAATTATTGTTCATAGATATTGAGAGACTATTGATCACGGCTGAGAAGGAATCAATAAACAAGAAGCTGCAGAGATTAAAACGGACTAATGTGTTGATTCAGCTGATCAAAATGCTGCATCACTTTACTGAAAGAGGAAATAACAAAATCTACACTGGCTCATAATATCTGTCTGCTCTCCGCTCAACTCTACAGTGCATCTCCAATTAAATCATTTTTAACTTTTGTAATATATGTAGAAGGAAAAAAGTAACACCTTCTCACTTACCACACGCAACGCAACCTGGACTGACATCACTTTTCTTGCGCTGCATTCAGATACTCACAAGTATTTAAACCTTTGAACCCAAAGCAAATTTTCTATTATAAAAAAAATATGGGGGAAAAAGACTGCCAGCAAATTAACAAGAAATGACATGCAAATAGCAAAAAAAAAAAAAAAACAAAAAAAAAAAACAGGAAAAAAGACAGATTTAAATAATTTAGACAATTATTTCAAGCAACAAACAAACTAGGGAACAATGTCCAGAAATTTCTTTTGCTCGTGGTCACAATCATATAGTTAAATTATTTTTACAGAATTGTTATATTTTTCAAGCATCAGTTTCTTGTTTTTTTGTGACTTTTTGTGGTTTTTATTTGTTTTTGCTGTTTTGTTTTTTCCTGATTTTCTTTTAAGTTTCAGAAAATTCTTGCTTATTTTTGGGGAATTTCGTTGCTTGTTGGCTTGAGCAATTGATTGTTTGGGGTTTTTTTTCAAAAAACATAAGAAAAGGGCGATAAACAACTTTATGAGAAACGTATTTAGAAAATTATGTTTAAAAATGCTAGGGAAAAAAGCTTATGAAAAAAAAAGTTGTAATTATTATAATTAAATATCTAAAATTATAATACAGAATTATTATATTTTTAAGCACTTTTTCAGGTCATTTCTTTATTTTACTTATTTCATTTTGTAAAATTGAATTTTTTGTAATTTTCAGATAATTTTTTTTAATACCTTTGACTAATTTCTTGCCATTTTTTGTGTAATTTCGTCTTTCATTGCTCATTGCCTTCTCTCCATGTTTTTGAAAGAAATAAAGCCAATTTGCTCACTTTTAAGGATGTTAATGACGACAGTTTAAATTGTCTTAATTGAACTTGTGTGGTATGGAGTAAATGTGTAGGTGTTAGACTATTTTTGCATTTTTGCTTTTTATTAATTCAACAGAAAAATGACATACCACTCACATCACAGAGGAGATGTTCACAACTTACTTATCACACTTTTGGCCCTTTCATGCCCATTTTCAACACTAAGTACATCTTAAATGGTAATGTTACTTCCCAGAATGTACTTATTAATCCGGCACACACCTCCCACTTTGCCATTTTAGTCTCAAAACAGAAGCATAAGAAATAGAAGTATGACAAAACAGGAATAATAATAACAAAATATAAAGTTAAAAACAAAAAGTGTGCTGAAGAATGTAATGTTTTTTGACAGCCTTGCAGCTGCATGATGTGTGTTTAACTATCCTCTCTCATAGAACTGATTAAAAGCAAATATTTAAAGAAATGCATTTTAAAAAAGTCAATGCTAAAAAGAGATTTAATTTTTTAAATTAAACCTGAATTTGAAGAAAGATCCATGAAATAGAACCTTGTGTAAAGATATGATCCTATCATTTCAACTACTAATAATAATTACAATTCATACATACTTGTGTATCAATATTTGCAGGTCAGGTCTGTCATGACGAGGATAAATGTTGCAGAACAAGATGAAACTGAGATGATTAAGAAACAATAACAGTCAAAGTCTTACAGACACCGCGGCAGGTGCAAAATCAGCTGCATAGATAAATAACTAACCTGAAGCTTCTCAGAAAATTAACAACAGAATGAAATATTGCTAAGGCAACACAAAGCTAACAACATATTTATTCAGTTTTTTCTTTCTTTGTTCAATCTGAAAGACAGAATATTGCCACATCTTTAAATAATTACCTGTAAGTCATTTATTAACGTTTTGTTCGAATATAAAATTGGTTCTTGTATCCTACTGAGCCATTTAAGAGGAAACACATTCATTTAAGTTTAGAAGATATCTAAAGTGTTTAAGTGTTTTAATTTCTCCTCAGTGTCGATCTCGCTGCTCTGCTACACGACCCACGAAGGTGAGTGAACATCTCCTCTGACTGTCACAACGATGATGCTTCGTGGTAAACACGGTCACATTCGTTTTTATAAATATTTACTACTTTCGAGTTGTAAATATGTTTAATAAACAACAGAAAAATATATATAAAAAGAGCACGAGCACATATGGAGAATTTTATCGCATACAGTATATGAACAAAAACAAATTAACACACTACCGGGGGGTCCATGTCGAGCATTTGTAAGACTGTACTTTTTAAGAGAGTTTTGTGTGGACCAGAGGATAATATTTGTATGGGGCTGTTTTGGGGAGCAATGTGGCGATGTCACTGTGGTACGGATACCAGCCCGTCCAGTCCATGTTTGAGCAGTCTGTTCTTAGGAAAGCTCAGAGTTCCTCCACTGCAACACTTGGACCGGTGCACATTGTGTTAGGTGCAATATTTTGTTTGTTCAGTTTGGACTATTTGCATTTTTTTGGGTGATTTGGTACAGCCAGTGCTGTTTTGCTCGTATGTAGTTTGTTTAATTGTGACTGCGCAGCATATGAGTCCAGGATGGACTCCTCTACGGGGAAAATAAAGTGTATCGTATTGTGCCATACTGTATTGTATCAAATCATATCATATCGTAATGTTGTGCATAGTAGTGTATCGTATTGTACCGTTTTGTATTGTATTATACTGCATTTTACTGTATCGTGTCGTCTCATACTGTATTGTCTCGTACCGTATCTTGGCGTATCGTAGCGTATCATACTGTATTACATCATATCCAACTGCATCGTATTGTGTCATACCATACCATATTGTATCAGTTCAATATTATTTATTTAGCCCATTATCACAAATTAAAATCTGCCTCAGAGGGCTTTACAGCAGAAGACATACCTCTGTCCTTAGACCCTCACATCGACAAAGGACCCCCCCCCCCAACAAAAAACAACCTAAAACTGGGGAAAACAAACAAACCCCAAAAAAAGGTAGAAACTTCAGGAAAAGCAACTAAGGAGGGATCCCTTACATGCAAATATCGTAGTTAATGTATGTGTCAATAACAGTCATATGTGAATAATAACAGTGGAGGCATGACTAATAATAATAGCAGTAGGTGGCGTCAGGTAGGACCACAGCATCAGTGCAACAACGACCCACAATCTAGTCGCAGCCACAGGCAGGATCACAGCATCGGCCCATATCGAATCATACCATATTGTATTGTATCGTACCTTTACATAATTGGTGGTGTCTTAACAAACACAGAAGGTTCATTAGACACTGTGTTTGTCCCTCCAGCTCGTCTGTCTGTGAGTCCCAGCAGCTCTCAGTTCTTCAGCTGGACATCTGTCTCTCTGAGCTGTGAGGACGAGGACAGCTCTGCTGGATGGACTCTGAGCAGGAACACAACCAGAGAAACCAGAGCTGAATGTGGAGCTGGTTGGGGAAAAGCTGCTGGTTCTGTCTGTAACTTCAGCTACATCCTCCCATGGGACAGCGGAGTTTACTGGTGTGAGTCCAGAGAGGGAGAAACCAGTAACAGCATCACCATCAGAGTCACTGGTAAGATCAGACTGAGTCATCATCTCTGGAACAATTAGTAAAATGAAGGGTGACCAGAGCAATATCAGACACAGAGACTCTGAACAGTAAATCTGTGAGTCCTGAGCTGTGCGTCACTGACAGCCAGACGTCACCGTTACACGCGTGTGCAGTGCCGCTGCCTTCCAGCTGCATTTGAGAGGTGTTTCTCTGTTTTTGTAGCTACACACCGCTGCATTCCTGGCTGTGTTTGTGTCACTCAAAGGCAAATGTTTCTGAGCAACATATCGCTGCTTTTCCAGCCACATTTGTGCCACTTAATGTGCGATGTACAATTATCTATGTCTTTGAAACGCTGTGGTTTGTGTTCAGATAAAAACGTGATCCTGCAGAGTCCGGTCCTCCCTGTGACGGAGGGAGACGACGTCACTCTGACCTGTCGGACAAAGACGTCCTCCAGCCTCTCAGCTGATTTCTATAAAGACGACTCCTTCATCGGGACCGAGCCTGCAGGTCACGTGACCCTCCGCCATGTTTCCAGGTCTGATGAAGGCCTCTACAAGTGTCACATCAGCACTGATGGAGAGTCTCCGCCCAGCCGGCTCTCTGTCACAGGTCAGAGGTCAAAGGTCAATACCATTATTGATAATGTGACGACACTTCTAAGTTTGCAATCAGTAAATTAATAATAATATATTAATATGTGTGATCTAAATCAGCAGGGACACAAGTTATAAGTTCACTTCTTTTAACAGGTTTAACTTTTCACATGAATAAGCTGAATATCAGGAATTATTTTCAGATCTTTTTTTGGACTTTGAACATAAATTAACAATCTGGTTTAAGTTTAAAATAAAAGCTCCAGAAAAACTGTGAAATGAGTGAAGTTATCTAGTTTTATTTATTATTTATTTGTGCTTTTAACCTTTAAAAACCTCTGCAAACTGGTTTTACTTCTTCCAAAAACGTGCAGAAAGCAATGAGCAAATTAACAATACATGGCCCAAAAATGAGCAGGAAATTAGCAAAAAAAAAACAAAAAGAAAAACATAAGCAAAAATAAAGATCAAATGAAAACAAAACAAAACAAAAAAAAGAATGAATGAATGAATTTGTTTCCTGTAACATATTTTTAGATATACGGTGGAAGGTAACTATACGTGTAGTTTTCCCTACAATTGTTAAAACTGTTTTCCAGGACATTTTCTCGTCATTTCTTACTCAGTTGTTGTAATTTGTGCGACAGTTTTGCCAAGTTGCTCATTGCCTTTTTCCTCATGTTTTTCCAAAGGAATCAGACCAGTTTGTTTCGTTTCAAAGGTTAACCAACACAAGAAAACCAGTGTCTAAAGGGTTAATCTCTTTTTTCATTTTAGAGAAACCCACCACTACAGCTCCTCCGACATCGACCTCTGGGTCCTCCTCTTCCTCGGGTTTCTCTCCTCTCAACATAGTGTTGCTGCCTGTGGTTCTGTCTCTCTGTGCTCTGGCGTTGCTGGTTTTACTGGTTTTACTGGTGAGACGATGCATCAAAAGCAAACCTAAAGGTGCAGACAACAAAAAAGACACACTGTGTTTCACATGTTATTCACATCCATGTGCAACAGTTGACATGTTTTTGCCATTTTAATGTCTTTTCACATTTTCACAAAAAATTTCAAGTTGCAGTTTTTAACTTTAACCACAAACGTCCATCAGGATTCTCACTTTTCTGTTAACACACGTCCTCGCCCTCCTCGTGAGGTCCATTTAGTTTGCTCTTGAGCTTTTGGTCCAATCACATGATGCTCCTCAACAGATTAAGTTTGAAACTGTAGATGATCCAATTTCCATTGTTTAACCCCTTAAAAACCAGATTGACGTCACTTTTCTTGTGCTGCTTTCAGGCACCGTTGATAATAATTCAAACCTTTGAGCAAATTGTTTTGATGTCTTTTAAATGGAGAAAAGGCAGTGAGAAACTTGGTAAGAAATGTTTCACAAATCTCAAGAAATTAATAGATAATACTTTTTAAAAAAAAGCAAGGGAACATATTTCTAATAACCATAATAACATTCAAAGTTATGTAACATAATCATTATTTAATTAATAATTTACCTTTTTTAAATAAACTCAATAAACTAAAAAAGTCTTTTTGGGTAATTTCCTTTTATTATTATGTATTTATTTATTTATTTATTTATGTGTTTGTTTATTTATTTTTCTTTACTATTTCTTGCAAATTTTTGGGTCATTTCTTCTGTCATAGCTCATTGCCTCCCTCATAAATTTTTCAACAAAATCCTGCCTGATCTGATCAGGTTTCAAAGGGTTAACGGGGACCTATTCTGCTCATTTTCAGGTTCATATTTATATTTATATTTTGTGTTTCTGCCAGATCATGTTTTCATGCTCTAATCTTCAAAAACACTTTATTATTTTTCATGTTGCCTCAAGCGTTGAAATTAGATTGGATAGTAAAATCTGTTTATTTTGGTTCATTTCAGCCGCTGAAGTTAGAAAAGATGACATCACTGATGACATCACATACAGCGATGTCAAAATATCACGTAACCTGCAACAGCCAATCAGACGGAGCAGAGGTAATAACTGCTTTATTGTGTGTATGTAGCCTTGTTCTAATCTCCTTCTGGGGCCCACTGGGAGTTTAAGGACTTGAGGACATTTTGCAAAGTGAGGACATTTTTATTACAAAAGATTATTTTAGAAAGTGTGTTAATTAACGCAAATCAATATTTTTTAGTTGACAAGGTTCCGGACTGTAGTGAGGTCTATTTAAGGTGACGACAGTGTGTGTTGTGCTTTGCATGTGTCTGTTTTGTAACCTGTGGTTAACAGAAGCAAACAGCTCTGTGGTCATTCAATTTCCTGTTTCTGATGAAAAGACTTCAGCTGAAAGTGGACCTGCAAACATCTCACTGCATGACTGTGAACGAAACAAAGAAATAATATGAATTTATTATAAAAGTGCACATTACAAATCTCTGAATACTCATAAAAATGACTGATAGCAGGCGAACTGTTGTAACATTTTACTCAAACACAGTTATTAATCACTTTATTTTATACACTTATTTGCCATTTTCCCACAAACTGCAATAGTTACCACTTTTATTTTTTTAAAAAAATACTCTTTCATTTCCATGCTATGCATTGGTTACATTCATATTTATGACACAAACATTTTATATTTAAGCAGTTTTAGTACTCACATCTAAATGTTGACTCATTTGTATATGAAGTATGAAGTGTTAAAAACGTATAATTGTGCACTTTGTGTGACTTTCTGACACGTTTGTCCTGCAGTCAGCATGTCGACTCGTCTTCATAAAAGCCTGCAAAAATTTAAATTAATTAAAAAGAAAAAAAAGACTGTCAAAACATAAATTGTACTTCAGTTTAACAAGTAACTTTCGCACACCTTTGTCTTAAACCTATGTCCTGATACTTGCTGCGATGACTGGTTATTTTTTCAATGTCCTTTTTTTAATGCTATATGAAATTAAATATTATTGTTATTATTCATTTTAATTGAAGCTTAAATAATCTGAACTCTTTCTGTTTAATGGTTAATACATTAGAAGTAGTAGTAGCTGTTGTAGTGGTATCAGTTTCAGTACCTGCAAAGATATAAGGTGTATTTGTTTTGTGTCCCAGAGAGTGATCCAGCTGCAGTCTACTCAGCTGTGAGGAGACCAGAAGATGTCAGTTATGGACAAGTAGTGTTCAAAGACATCAAATCCAAAAGGACGAGAGGTACATCGATCCGTCTTTGACTCCATCATGGACTGACAGCAGTCTGTTTGAGAAACATACAGAAGAGTTCAGCTGGTCACAAACAAACAGGAGGAAATCATGCATTTGTCTGGGACTATTTTCAGCTGCGGATTAATCCACATTTAGTGCTCTAGTGGCAGCAATGCGTATCTAAAACTGAGTGAATGCACAAATATTCTAATTTTTTTTTTTAAAAAAGATTCCAGTAATATTCCTGTTGTTGGGAACTCCTGGTTCAAAGTATTAAACACATTGCTATCAGAAATAATTAATAATAATAATTAACCATAATGATATATAATGAGATTTAATTTACATTAAACCACCTCGTGGGTCACCATTTCCAAAAAAAGTTCAAGAATTGCACGGTCGCAAAATGTGACTAAATAGGACTGGTCTGAAGCGAGCGCCGAAGCAAGTCTCATGCTGGGGGCAAAAGAAAGTAGACAATTTATTCTCTTGAAAAAAAAAAAGTATTTAATACTTGTATGGGTTTTTTTTTTCACTTTGCATGTGAAACCACAGCAGCTACTTCCTCCTGTTGGTTCTACTGAACTGTGGTGTAAAGCCGGTGAGCTGGTCTGCTTTAGCTGACAGTGACGCGTTTTGTTCTTTGTGGTTAAATGTATCAACTTTTTTCAGTCGAAGCGAGCAGCTTTGTGATCGTCCAGTTTCCTGTTTTTAATAAATGCCCTGCAGCTAGTTTTGGTCTTTCATTGCTCACAGCAGCACTGAAAACCACAGTCAGGCACAAAGTCCACTAATCTGATCATAATTTTACATCAACAATGATCTTCAGCAGTAATATTAATATTCATATTTATATCGCATATGTTGCAGAACTATCAGTAGTTAGCGCTAACACAGTATCAGTAACAGTATTGGTATCTGTAAGTTAATCTAAGTTAATGTTAGTAAAAGTCAGTTAATCTAAATTAATGTTAGATAGTTAATGTAAGTTAATGTTAGTAAAAGCCAGTTAATGTAATGTTAATTTAAGTTAAAGTTAGCTAATGCAAGTTGATGTTGATGTTAATTTACATAAGTTAATGTTAGGTAATACAACTTAATGTTGGTTTATGGTGAAGTTACTGTTAGTTAATTTAAGTCAATATTAGTTGATGTAAGTTAATGACCATTAATGTTAGTTGATGTCAGTTAATGTTAGTTAATGTAAGTTAATGTCAATTAATGTTAGTTAATGTAAGTTAATGTTAGTTAATGTAAGTTATTAACTATTAATGTTAATTAATGTTAATTTATGTTAGTCAGTTAATGTTTCTTAATGTTAGTTAATGTAAGTTAATGTTAATGTCTGTTGATGTAAGTTCGTGTTAATGGAAGTTAATGATTATTAATGTTAGTTAATGTAAGTTAATGTTGATGCCTGTTAATGTCTGTTAATGTAAGTTAATGTTAGTTAATGTCAGTTAATGTATGTTGTATGCACTGTATTTTCCAGAGAGTGAACCAGCAGCAGTCTACTCCGCAGTGAAAACAACAGAAGACGTCAGTTATGGACAAGTAGTGGTCTGTCCAAACAGGACGAGAGGTACAACTGCTCTTTAATACTGACCTTTAAACAGAGACAGGTTAGCTGTTTTATTAAAATGCAACCCATTTTATTTTTAGCCTCCACGCTGTTCCCACTTTACCACTTCAAAGTACATAAACACAACCACGTTTGAAAAACAACTTCCCAACGGAAGCTACGACCAACTTCAGACATCACATAAACGCAGCATAACATTTTAGATCAAACTGCACTGATGTGTTTGACTGTGTTTGCAGGAACTGTATGCAAAACTACATGTATATTATTATTAACATTTCCTTGAGTAGTCGATTGACCCTCACAAAGGTTCGATTTAGTTCAGAGAAAACAAACTGACTCAGACTTCAGCACCACGGACAGCACCATGGATTCATCAACACTCAGTTCTCTCAGTTTGTCTGCTGATATTTCAGAGCGTCAAACTCCAAAAACTCCAGTCAGATTATCATCAGCCAGACATGACTGACAGATCCAACCCAATGAACAATATTAGAAACTACATCCTGCTCCAGACGTGAAACGAGTAAAACAACATACTGCTGAGAAACTCTGTTTTTAGATATTAGCTGCAAACAAACAGCAGTCTGATAAAGTAAGAATTTAAACTACATTTCACTAAAAATTGACCTCAAATTAGATTTTTTTTGTTAGTGTGGAAGTGTGAGTTCTTAGGGTTTCGTAGCACCTTCCAGATGTTAACCTCTCCTCTCTGTTATTATCTCGAAGGTGCTACAGAACCCCAAAAACTCAAACTTCCAGACTAAAAAAAAGGAAAAGTGATTTGCCTATTTTTTTGTAAAATGTAATTCAAAGATCAAAAAACAGCTTCTACCCCTCAAACCTCTGCATTACATAATACAATTCAACTACACATCATGGACTTTTATTTATCAATTATTATTTAAAATGTGCACGTAACAATGTGCAATAACTCGAGACTGTGCAATATTTATTATGAGCCACCTGCTGCTTTTTATATTTTTTAAAAATTATTTGATTATATTTTACTTATTTATTTTGAACATGTCAAAAAGTCTCTTATGTAGTCTAAACTGTGTGTGTGTGTGCGTGTGTGTGTGTGTGTGTGTGTGTGTGTGTGTGTGTTTAGAGTATCCAGCAGAGCCGGAGGTCGTGTATTCGTCACTGAGGTAGAACCTTCACACCAGTCTGACCAGCCGGCCTGTCACATTCACCGCTTTCATTTCTTAGTTTTAAATTATACTGCAATATATATATATTTTTTTTAATTCTTAAAATGTTTTGAAACATGTAAAAAGTCAAACTAAAGATTAAAATAAATTGAAATTAAAAAATTAAAATTATATTTTTAAGATGCCTTAAGTGTTTCAGTCCGGTGAGGAGAACCTGATGAAAACAAAGAAATGGATCATTATTTATTTCATATTTCTCGGAGCTCATGTCTCTGCAGGATCAGTAAACTTTGTGTCTCTGCTTGTTCCTCGTGTGGTTCTGCGGGTTTCACACAGCTCGCAGACGGAACATTTGACTTGTTCTGGTTTGGTTGTGGCTAACCGACAGACTCGTCTGCTCCGTGCAGATAACAGAAAAACACACCGCAGACTATTAACAGCAGCAGCAGCCGACGCCTCGAAACTCACAAACATTCACAGGTTTGATTCTGGAACTCGACGAATTATTGAAACCAATCAGTCTGTGAAGTTTATTTAACCCTTTTATTTCACAAGAAATTACAGATTAGCAAGAAATTAACAAAAAGTTGCAAGAAAATCACAACTGGAGCTGGAATTTTAAAAAAGGATGATGACATTGGCTACACACACACACACACACATGCAATAAATGTGTGTGTGTATATATATATATATATATATATATATATATATATATATATATTTGTTTTTGGTTTTAAAATTTGGTTGGTTTTATTTTTCTTTTGATAATTTTGAGGGAGTTTTGAAAACAGTTTTAAGATGTTTTGCTGTTTTTAAAAAAAATAATTTTAGATGTGTTTTTAGTTTTATTTTTTGATTTTGAGTTTTGGGGAGTTTTTTGAAGATGTTTAAAATAATTATGAGGAATTTTTAGGTGTTTACATTTTCTTTTTTTAATTTAAATTAGAATAATAAACTGAACAGGTCAGTATACAATCCAGGTAGCAGCAGCAGCTTGCATATCAAACATTACAAGCCCGAGACATATCAACACATATATATACATATAGAGATATAGATATGTTTATATCTCTCTTTCTCTTAATCTCTCTCTCTCTCTCTCTCTATATATATATATATATATATATATATATATATATATATATATATATATATATAGTATATATACAGTCAAATGAATATATACCCAAATGTATTTTGGGTGTTTCTTATTTTTTGTTTATTTCAGTCTTTAATTTTTGATGATGATGAAGATGCAGAGTCCAGCAGCGTCACTGTGTCCTCCACACAGAGTCTCTGCAGACTGAGGACAGGCAGAGACGCTTCACCACAGACACAGTGTCTCTGAGCGTCGGACGGGCGGGGACACACTCAGGATCTCCTGCGAATCACCATCAAACATTCAAACACGTCTTTTTGAAAGTCTGGAGTTAAATAATAAAGTCATAAATGTGAGCTGGGAGCTGAAGCTCTGCTCAGTCTGTGCGCTCCACAGAGACTCAGGAGGACTCTGACATTAATGTCTCCCAGACCAGACTCCTCTGTCTTTGTTTACGTGTCGTTTAACCCTTTGAGACCTGAGCACATTGGTTTGATTTCTTTCTACAACATGGAGAGAAAGGCACGGACCGACACGGCAGTGTTGGACCTTTCAGTAAAAGGTGAGAGGAAAACTACTGTAAGTTTAGTTTACATAAGATATTTGAAAATTATCCAAATGGAGGAAATGTCTAAAAAATTCATACATTCATAACTATATTCATTTTATTTTTGACAGAAAAATAAAGTATATATATGTGTGTGTATATATATATATATATATATATATATATATATATATATATATATATATATATATATATATATATATATATATATGATGTTTTTCGTGTGTTTTTTCATTTTGTTCTAATATTTGTTATGTTTTTCAGTTGTTTCATTATTGTTTTTTTATTTTTTTTGGCTGTTTTTTTTTTTTTTAATAATTTTGAGGTTTTAATTTATAATTTTAAGGGATGTGGGTTGTTTTTTTTTCATGATTGGTGTTTTTTATTTAGTTTTTTTGGGTGTTTCATTTAAATAATTTTAGGGGTTTTTCTTCCTCCTCTGCTCATTATGAAGCTGTTTTCCAGCTGCATGACGTTTTAACAGGCTGACACCTGCTGCTCATCTGCTCATCAGCTCCACTCACCGAGACCTCACTGATCAATGGGAGAGATTGTCTGACTGTTTCCACAAGTGTAGCGTGTGTGTGTGTGTGTGTGTGTGTGTGTGTGTGTGTGTGTGTGTGTGTGTGTGTGTGTGTGTGTGTGTGTTGCTGTTAAAATTCAGTTTAAGTGTCCACCCAAACCAAGAGGTGGAAGGAGTGACAGTATTTTACGTGTGTGTAAATGCTGTCATATATGCTGATTTTTTAAAGTGTTGGTGAGAAATGATCAGTTTGTGGTCACATCAAATAAAAACCCTCCTCCTTCCTCTGTGACTGTAGCTGTCAGTGTCGTGGTTTCCTCTCCACACAGAGTGAGCTTACAGACTTATTGTTTTTTCACAATAACGCCATAAATTCAGTTTTAAAACGAGACTCTGAGCCACAATATGAAGCAAAGAGACAGAAAACTAAAGCTTGAGATGAACAAAAAGCAGCGACAGAAACTACAGTGTAAATAACATGAATATGATGCGTTCACTGACTCTGCTGTGTGTGTTTGTTCATTGTAGATTACATGAGGTGAAAGCTGAAGCAGCTCGTCTTACCACAGAGATTAAAGAAGTTACAGTCTTTCAGAGATAAAATTACTTGATGAGTATATTAAAACTAGTAGTGTGTGTTTGTGTTTGTGTTTGTGTTTGTGTTTGAGGCAGCAGTTCAGTTAGCAGTTAGTGAACCAGAGGTGGTTTCATACCTGACTGTGTGACTTCCTGTTTTACCCACTGACCTGTGGTCAGAAAGAGACTAAAGCATTAAGTGTCGCTGCACGCTATCAAACTGCACATCCAGAATCAGCATCAGGTCGACTGCCAGGAAGGTTTTCACATGCAAAGGATAGTCTTTTTGATTTTGTGCACAAAAGTCAAAATCAGAATCTGTGCAACAGAGATTTGCATTAAAGTAACATGTGGAGTCTGTGAGGCGGGATCAGACTTGTTCATGAGGCAGCTGCAGACAGGACCACAGTGTATTTGTGGCATCGTGAGGTTTTGGTTTGATGGACTGCGGCCTCCTGCCAGAGGAGTGTGTCAAAAGCTGACATTGGAAATGTTTAATGGCGGTAAAATGAACATTCAGTTGGTGATCTACCGCTCTGGCGGTCGTCTGCAGTCAGCAGCACGCTCAGTCTGGGGCGTGGTGTCGCATGATCACACATTTTAGATTGTCCTTTGATTGTGACCATCTGAAGACACACCTGTGTAGAGATGATGCCAATCAGACACACCTGTCGGGCTGAAGGAATATTTTGGAAAAGGAGAAGTGCTCCCTAACTTGGATTTTAATCAATTTGGGACCAAAGTTTGAGGTTGAGGTCAAAGGACCTTCATCATCATGCTTACAGTATTAATGAGATCGATCGTGCCACTTTAAAAACACTGCTGGACACACAGCAGTTCAAAAAAAGAAGCATCAAAATCAACGCAGCAGAACCAGATAAAATCTTATTTCTTCCACAAATTCCTCGTCCTTATCGAAACCTCATTTAGAGCATGTCATCAAACTCAAACAGCGTTCATCTCTGCGATCCTGAACTGAAGACGCACTGCAGGGGAGGAGCCACATGGCTGCTGCAGCTGCCTCCGCAGAGGAAACGGTGGTTTTAGCAGCTCTGAGCGACACATTCACAGTCGCACATCACGGAGGGACAATGGGACCAGCATCTCTTCAGCGGCTCCTCTGTGAGTTCACGCTTTTCAGTTGAAATCGTGTGTTTGTTAGATTTGTTCCGTGTTGCCTTCAAGTTCTCATTAAAAGAAGAATCTGGTATTTTTTCACATTAATTTCAGCCTTGTAGCGACCCTGAGCTCTGCGTTCATATCCTTAAAATAAAGTCGTGCTGAAGCTGAAGTGTGAGGACTTAGTGTGGGTCTCAGGTGTCTCAAACTAACCTGAGTGTTGTTTCTCTTCAGTTCTGGTGTTGCTGCTGAGCGGCACAACAGTCCAAGGTCAGTAAACTCCTCTTTAACCTCTGAAACTCCTAAACTCTGAAACCTCTGAGTCTGAGACTCAGACGGAGGAGTCAGGGAGGATTTAACACTGATGGAGAACTCAGAGATGCTTTTTCATCCACGATGAGGGTCTCCACCTGTGAGACAGAACTCAGGGCGCAGTCTTTGACATGCTGCAGTATTATTTGGACACGATGCATCACATCCGTCCAGCGTTTGGTCTCCAGACATATGATCGGCTGAATTAAACCTTAAACCCTTGAAACGTGAGCAGATTGGTTTGATTTCTTTGAAAAAAAGGGCAGAAGTGATCATTTCTGAAATGTCCCACAAATGTCAAGAACTCGTCGAAAGGTGAAAAGAACATTACCCTAAAATTAGCTGAATAATAAGGTGGGCGGGTGACAGAAAACTATCCACAAAACTAAATTTATATATTATAAAATTTTATATTTAAAACCACGGTGCAGAAAAAGTTTTTTTTTTTTTAGTTCTTTAGCACTATTTATTTATTCATTAAATAAATTCATTTATTTTAAAATTATTTTTTCTTTATTTCCTGTTTTTTTGGGCTTATTTTCAGTTTTTTTTTTTCCCTTTTTTTTGGTATTTGTTAAGTTTCTTGTCGTCTCTCACGTTTCTGGAAGAAATCAGACCACTTTGCTCAGGATTCAAGAAGATAATCTCATGAAACTGGACACAGACCGAGACTGAAATCTGTCTGTGGTTTTTCTTCATGAGGTCATTTAGTGTTTTCTGAACGTCCTCCCTCCAGCTCGTCTGTCTGTGAGTCCCAGCAGCTCTCAGATGTTTAAAGGAGAGTTTGTCTCTCTGAGCTGTGAGGACGAGGACAGCTCTGCTGGATGGACTCTGAGCAGGAACACAACCAGAGAAACCAGAGCTGAATGTGGAGCTGGTTGGGGAAAAGCTGCTGGTTCTGTCTGTAACTTCAGCTACATCCTCCCATGGGACAGCGGAGTTTACTGGTGTGAGTCCAGAGAGGGAGAAACCAGTAACAGCATCACCATCAGAGTCACTGGTGAGGTCAGACTGAGTCAGTCACTGTGTTTACATGAACTCTAATATTCCACTCTTGTTCTGTATATTATAGATTTAATATATTTAATATTCTGAATTTCAAGCAGCTCAAATAAACAGCAGATTTCATTTAGATATTCTGAATTCGGCTGTTTCTGAATGAAGCATTTTCAGCATTAAGTTGATATTATTCACAGCGTCCATCTCGGGTGATTTACTGCAGTTTGTGAAACACGACTTCTCATCTGTCGGCTCGGTGCGTCATGGATACGTTTTACACAAACTAGTATGAAGGCTGGTGCAGAAATGCACGTCCAAAAGGAAACCCCACATTTCTGACGGAGAACCACATCTCCCGTCAAACTTTCTGAAAGACTCAGTATCAATATGTTTTTGGATCCGAGCAAACGTCACAACACCGACAGAAAACAGAGATATACCACCAAATGTGGTTTGTGTTCAGATAAAAACGTGATCCTGCAGAGTCCGGTCCTCCCTGTGACGGAGGGAGACGACGTCACTCTGACCTGTCGGACAAAGACGTCCTCCAGCCTCTCAGCTGATTTCTATAAAGACGACTCCTTCATCGGGACCGAGCCTGCAGGTCACGTGACCCTCCGCCATGTTTCCAGGTCTGATGAAGGCCTCTACAAGTGTCACATCAGCACTGATGGAGACTCTCCGCCCAGCCGGCTCTCTGTCACAGGTCAGAGGTCACCTTTGATTTCAGCTGCTCATTCATGCACACATTTACCTGACCAGGTGGGATTCTCTCTGCAGAAAAACCTACATCTGCAGCCCCGCCCACATATACAGCCCCGCCCACATCTGCAGCTCTGACCCTGGAGCCCCTCCCCCTTGTGTTCAGACTGCTCTGCCACCTGGTGGTGTTTTGTCTGTACTGCATCTCCACCGTCATCATGGTGTCTTTGTATCGACACAGGCCAACGGGTAACAACCAATTAACAATCAATTAACCAATCAACCAATCAACAATCAATTAACCAATTATGACTGACAGTTCATCACTTTAGAGTTATAAGGTTCTATCGTATATTTTTGTCAAAACTGTATTCATATTCTCTCATTCTGTGGCAACTTATCAACATTATGTGACTTTTTTAGTTATATGCATTTTTGGACTTAAAAAAACAAAAATGTTTATATCAATTTTGTTATTCTGGATGGCAAAACGTTGAAGATTAACATCTTAAAACTGCTCAGAAGGCAGATAAAACCTTAGTATTATAAGGTGAAGAGTTGTCTTCACGTCTCTACATTTTCTTTCTGACCTGCTGACTGCAGGAAACGACCTGCCCGTCTCCATGGTAACAGCCCCACGCACCCCGGCTGAGGAGGGATTGGATGATGACTATGATGATGTGACTGCCGTCACCACGGAGCATCACTTCTGAACTGATCCGAAATGAAGCTACAATCGACCAATAAAGTCGATCAGGAACAGTGGAGGACCCAGACGGCCTCCCTGTGGAACGCCACATGTTCCAGTTTGACTTGAGAAACTTTGACAAATGTCCTGATGTTCGTACTGTCCGCACGTTTCTGCTCCAAATTCAAGCTTAAAGTAGTTCACATTTGTTTAAATAAAATAAAATAAATAAAATAAAATAAAAATAATGAGCATCCTCTCAATCATGAAAGATGTCCAGAGGCTATTGGATGTCTAAATGTTTTACTACAGTTTTTTATGACACCATATTATATTTGTCTTATATAATATTTTTTATACGTTTTTATGTCATACACTGACTTTTTAAAGAAAAAAAATAACATTATATGTAATGATTTCTAATGTGATTTATATGAGGGACGGACTTTTTTTAATATAAAAAGAAAATTATGATATACTGTAAAAGGGTTTTTTATATAATTCCTTATGACAAACCATGATTTTTTTATTTAAAAAATGACATATTGTATTATAATCTTTAATATATTTTTTTATGATAAACTGATTTTTAAAGTCATAAGTTTATGATATACTGAATTTTTAAATAAAAAGAATACTGTGAAAACTATAATATGATTTTTGTCATTTTTATGATAAACTATGACTTTCTTCTTTAAAAATAAAATTATGAAATAGTAAATTGTGACCTTTTAATGAAATCCTTTAAAACAAAAATACTATTAGATTTGTATAAAACATTTTTCTGGCATAATATCTGTACTATGACTTTTTATTCAATATGTTTATGACATAAATAATATTATGACTTTTGTATAATTTTGGGTGTTTTAGCCTTTAATTGATAAGACAGCACAAGTGTGAAAGGAGGAAAGAGAGAGAGGGGGAGACATGCAGCAAAGGGCCGACGCTAGAATCGAACCCGCGTACGCTGCAGCGAGGACACGGCCTCTGTACATGGGACGCCCGCTCTGTCCACTGAGCCAGCAGGCCACAGTATGATTTTTAATGAAAATTCATATATTATGACTTATCTCTTTTTTTGTTTAAATGAGAAACAACCAACGACACAAAATGAAACACAAGAAATAATTAAAAACAGATGTTTTTCTTTTGCTTTTTTAAAAAAAACCTTTATAATAAAACTTTGAAACATTGTACAAAAGAGAACAATAGAGAAAAATAACCAATAAAACATTTATATTTAAAAAGAAACATAACAGAGAGGAAGTTTAGAAACGATGCTCGGTGGTGACATCAGCTATGACGTCATCGTACTGCGGGTCCAATCCCTCATCATCCTCGCTGGGCGGAGACGTCGTCATGGATACAGCCTGTCCCCCACCTGCAGAGTTCAATGATTTAACCCTTTGAAAACTGAGCAAACTGGCTTGATTTCCTTCATAAAAATGGGAAAAAAGACAATGAGGAACTTGACAAGAAATTTCCCACAAGTTGGAAGAAATTAGAAAAAGTGACAATAAAATTACCAAAAAAATAAGTTAAAAAAAAAAAAAACAGAGGAGCATCATTGGAATATTTATCAAAACTAATTGCCCAGAAACGCATACATAATTATAATAATGTGTTATTTGAAATGATCTTACAGGAAAACATAATAAAATATTTAAATTAAATAGAGATATAGTTTTAAACTTTCTGTACTTTTTAAGGTAGCTTCCTTGTTTTATTTCATTTTTTCAAAATATTATTATTATTATCATCATCATCATCATCATTATTATTATTATTATTATTATTATTATTATTATTATTATTATTATTTTATTTTATTTTTTGTTTTGCTTGTTTTCAGGTACTCTTCTTGTAACTCATTTTTGGGGCCATGTCTTATTAAGCTGCTTTTTGCCTTCCTCCAATGTTTCTGAAGAAATAAAACCTAATTTGCTGAGGTTTCAAAGGGTCAAAAATGAAGCATGCTGTGATGGAAACACTGATCAGTTCATCAGGTCGATATTTTGTGTGTCGAATATTTAGATTTTTCAGCAGGTGAGTGTTACCTGCAGGCCTGTGGCAGTAAACAGACACCATGAGGACGGTGGAGACGCAGTATGGACAGAAGACCAGCAGGTGGCGTAAAACCCTCAGCACAGACCAGGTGGAGTCTTCAGAGGACGGAGCTGCAGCCTGAGGAACTGGAGAGACTAAAATGTCTTATATTTAACAAAAAACATCAACACACTTACAGCAAAAAATTTAAACACTTTTAATTTTATTTAATTCAATTTTTATTTTTTTATTTATTATTAATGTTGTACTAAGATATCAACGTGTTTACAGTTTAAATCCTTATTTTATTATTATTATTTTTCTTTCTAAATGTATTATTATTTGAACGCAGCCAAATTATCAAAACATGAAGAATGAAAAGAGCTTAAAAAGTGATTAACAGTCCATAAGGGTTAAAACGAAGCTGCTATAATTTCTACAGATTAAATTTTCTGATTTTCACGATGACCTCCTGACCTCGGACAAACAGCCAGCTGGGTGAAGACTCTCCGACGTCGCGGATGCGACACTTGTAGCGGCCTTCATCAGACGTGGAAACATTACGGATGGTCATGTGACCTGCAGATTTGTTCCTGATGACGACGCCGTCTTTATAGAAATCAGCAGAGACGCTGGAGGACGTCTTTGCCCGACAGGTCAGAGTGACGTCGTCCCCCTCCGTCACAGGGAGGAGCGGACTCTGCAGGATCACGTTTTTATCTGAACACACGTGCAAAAATGTGTTTGTGTGTAGCTCTCTAGTTAACGTTAAATTTTTTTAAATTCGCTCGTACCGTGGACAGCGATGTCCAGAGAGTTGCTCCGCTGCCGTGCAGGAGACTCGCACCAGTAGGTGGCGCTGTCAGGCTGCTTGGCCGTAAAGAAGATGCAGTCAGAGGACTTCACATCCCCCCACTCCTGTCCACAGCTGGAGATCTTCCCACCGGAGGCCGTCGACCTCATGATCTTCCAGCCCTGAGCGCCGCTGTCGTCCCTGCAGCTCAGATTCAGGTTATTATACTCGAACAGCTGAGCCGAGTCCGGGGACGCCGTCAGCGCGGCCGCCGCAGAGTCATCTGAGGAGACAAACGTCACAGTTAGTCTGTCCCACTGATTTCTTTTAAAACATGCAGAGACTTAAGAAACGAAGACAGAAGAAGAAATGACTCAAAATGGCACAAAATTTGTAAAAAATAAATGAATAAATAAAATAAAACAAACAGAGAGACAGAGAGAGAGAAAAGCACAAGAAAATGATCTGAAAACGAAAAGTAAAGTTTAAAAAAGCCAAGAAAGTTACCTTTAAATGAGCAAAAAAAACCTGAATAAATGACCTGAAACGAGCTTAAGAAATAATAACAACTTTGGACATTTGTGCCAAATTTGAAGAAATCCTCTCAAGGTCTCTTTTGAAATATCCGATGCACGAGAAAGAGATGCAGATGCAGATGCAAGGTCACGGTGACCTTTGACCACCAAACTTTAATCACTTCATCCTTGAGTCCAAATATCAAGAAATTCCCACGTGGTATTCTTGGGATATTCTAATCAGCTCATCCTTGAGTCAAAGTGGACGTTTGTGCCAAATTTGAGGATATCCTCTCACGGTTTTCTTTAACAAAACCATGGATGCCTCTGACATTAAAAACTGCCAGTATCAAGTTAATTTCTCCTGTGCTTTGAGACAGAGTCACATGTTCACGCAGACACTAAAACCTTCGCTAAATATTTGGACAAACTCGTTCTGATGGAACGACGGCTGATGCATCAGAGCTGATTTAACGAACCAAAACTTTCAACTGCGGTGAAAATGTCAAAAAGTGTAAAGCTGAAATGTCTGGAGATGTTTACCTCTAATCTGCAGCCAGCTGAGGGGAGACTCGTCGGCGCCGATCTTACATTTGTAGGCGCCTGCGTCAGACTTGGAGAAACGGTGGATGGTCATGTGACCTTTAGGCCCTCTCCCAATTAAGATGTCGTTTTTGTAGAAATCAGCCGGGGGGCCGGAGGACCCGTTTTTTGTGCAGCGCAGAGTGACGTCATCGCCGGCCACTGGGAGGACGGGACTCTGCAGGATCAGCTTCTTATCTGAACACAAACAACAGCGTTTCATTCATCAGCTCGGACCGCTCGGTACATTCGGAGCGCACAAACGTGTCGGCTCAGCGGCGCTCGATGACGTCATGGAGAGATGGTTAAAAAGTGTGTGCTGTTCTACTTTGTGTAATTGTGTGTAAGAAACACTCAGAAAACCACAATCTGTACAAATGACGTACTCTGAGGCAGTTATTGCTGTTTTTCCAGCAGATTTTCAGGCTCCAAATTTAGTGTTTAGTAGTGACCCACCTCTGTCTTTGTAGCAGTTTTTAGGTACCAAACTTTGGTGTTTTGTTGTTGTTCCTCAAGTGTTTTCTGGCACGAAAAATATTTGTTTTGAACTGACATGTAGCTGTTGTCTACAGCTCTCTGGACACGAAACACTGGCACTATCTAACAAAACATTTGTTATTCCAACTGCTTTTTAGGCATCAAACATGCGTGTTTTGTAGCAGTATGTAGCTGTTTTTTGAGCAGCTTTCTACATACGAAACATCGGCATTTTGTAACGTCTGATTTTCAGAATCCAAACATTAGTGTTTTGTCCGTGACCTAAGTCTGTCTTTTGTCAGTTTTTTAGGCACTAAACAAAGAGTTTTGTAGCAACCCACCTCCGTTTATTCAGCTGCTTTTTAGACACTAAATGCAGGTGTTTTGTAGCCTATAGCCTGTAGCTGTTTTTCCAGCAGCTTTCTGGACAAAACATTGGCATTTTTTAACAACACGTCTGTTTTTCCCGCCTTTTTTAGGTACTACAAGTAGCTGTAGCAGCTTTTTAGGGACCAAACGTGAGTGTTTTGTAGCGATGTCATTATTTTCCAGCAGTTTTTTATTGTACAGACTCACTGTTTTTCTAGCATAATTTTAGTTACCAAACATGAGTGTTTTTTAGCAAGCCATCACTTTATTTCCGGTGTAGATTGAACCACAAAAAGCAATTTTTCCATAGCTAAACGTTAATCGTTTCCATGTCAATGTAACGGATCTGTAGTTTTTAGTAACGTACCGTGCCAACATTTCCGTGTGTTTGTGTTGTTTGTTTGCAGCACTACAGCTGCTGCGTTTCTGCATTTGATGACTCTCAGATTATGATGTCTGGCTGCTCAGTCATCGTGTTCGCACATTAAATTTCCTTTAATTGGGAGTTTCGCAATGGCCATACGTCCTCAGGACCGAGTCCTCACTTCCTGTTAATGAAACCAGTTCCCTTTAAACTGGTGTGAGTCATAAAGTGAAGTGTAGCTGCCAGAGTCCGAGTGCACTCGTGTTGACTCCACGTCAGAGGAGTTTAGATTCTTAACAACCAGCGCAGACAACAAGTCATCAGGAGCACGTGCGTCACAAAAAAGTGTCACAGCAACAGCAAGAAGAAGAGGACGTGTGTGTGTGTGTGTGTGTGTGTGTGTGTGTGTGTACAGATCTCACCAGTGATGGTGATGTTGACCACCCTGCTGCTGTCTCTGTGTTTGGATTCACACCAGTACACGCCGCTGTCCGACACCTTCACCGTCTCCATGATGCAGGCGGAGGCGGTTGGGTCACCCCAGCCCTCGCCGCACTGGGACATCCTCAATCTGGGAACACATCAACGCTATTTGCTCAGTGTTTGCACACGAGGAAACCGGTCATCATTACTCCACGTTGGTGATGTTTTTTTTTGATGGATTTTGGTGAAAAGTTGCACCACAAAACCAGTTAGTTCTACCATGAAATCTGCTTTCTTTTCTCCTGCGGTAAACGCACTGAAACTTCTATTATTTTGACATTTCTGGGATTCTAGGACAATTCTAGAAATTAAAGACATTTCTGGGATTTAGGGACATTTTTAGGATTATAGAATAATTCTTGGAAGTTCAGGAGGATGTCTCTCAGGTTTAAGAGCAGTTCTACAATCTTGGCATTTTTAAGATTTTAAACATTTTTAGGAATTTTAGGACAATTCTGGAACTTTTTATTTTAAGGACACTAGGGGCTTAGCTAGGATCTCTGTCAGGAGGATATTTCTCAGAATTTGGGATATTTCTAGGATTTTGGGGTGTTTATAGGATTTTGAGATATTTCCAGGAATTTAGGAAGTTTTTCTGACATTGGGATATTTCTATAAATATAGACATTTCTAAGATTTTAGGATGTTTCTAAGATTTAAGGGTAATTGTAATATTTTGATATTTCTGTGATTTCAGGACATTTCAAGGAATTTAGGACAATTGTAGGATTTAAGGAAATTTCCAGGACATTTTAAGAATTAAAGACATTAGGGGCTTAGAGAGGACCTATCTTGGGAGGAGGATTTTTCTTGGACTTTAGGAAGTTTTTATGACATTCAGAGATTTCTAAAAATTTTGGAAGTTTCTAGTATTTTAGGACATCAGTGTCTTGATGCTGTTTTATTCACTCTGACACCTTATGGAGACTAAAAGGAAAAAAACTGTGGATTTCTTAAAAACATAAGAAGGCTGCGTGATGTTTGAGGTGTGAACTCACGGGTTGATGGTGTATCTCCACACCGTCCACGTAGGACGATCACAGCTCACAGACACTTTCTTATATTCAAAAAACTGAGACCAGCTGGGAGTGATGGTCACCGACACTGAGACGCACAGACAGACAGAGAGACAGAAAGACGTACCGTATAAGTTACTTTACACCACACATACATTAAATGACAGTTACAAAGTCGCAGGTTCAGTAAACATTTATTTATGGACTAAAGTTGGAAAAATTGTTTGTATTTTGTTCAAAGTGGAGGAATTGAACAGAAAAAGATGTCAGATTGTCCATGCCTGTTCCTGGAGCTGTTTCACCATCAGGCCTGTTCACATTTTTCGCAGTTTCTTCACTGTTTAGAATAAAGATTTAAATTTGGCAAAACAGGTCGGTTGTCATGGCTGCTGCCTCAGTTGTCTTTCTACCACCTGCGTCCTCATATGAGGACATTATATTTTGGGATTTCATTTTACTGAACTTGGACGTGTTGTCCTCATTTGTGGACACATTTTGTGCAAGATGGCGACCATCTGCGCCAAGCACACAGCCATCATGTGACCTCTGACAGCCAAAAAAGCGTTTCCATTGCAGTTTAGAAAAATACAGCTTTTTGCAATAAAAATACCACTTTCCAGCGTTAACCGCTGTTTTTTTTTTCAATAAATGGGAGTTTTTTCCAAAATTGACGGCTTTCCATTACACGTATTTTGTATTTGCGGTTTCAATTTGTGCAATTTTAGGGTCAATAGAAACTGGCCTATAACAGCCGCAAACGTAATAAACCACAAATGTGATAAAAATCTGCAACTTTTAATGTAATAATCTCACAAACTTAATAAATTTCCCACAAACATAAGAAATTTCCCTCAAATGTAACAATAGTTGCTTCCTACAAACGCAATACGAAATGTCCTGCAAATGTCCAGAAAAGACATCTATATGACGTCTTTTCTGGACATTTGCAGGAAATCTCATATTACGTTTGTATGAGGCAACTGCTATCATGTTTAGATGGAAATGTATTGTGCTTGCAGGCGTTACACCTGCCGAGTGTCTCTGTGTCAAAGTTTGTCTCCTTGCTCTGCAAACTTTGTGTCACTGTAACATCATCTTTTCTACAACCACAACAGGACGCCGTCTCCCCAATACGTGGTATGGTTGTCGTATATTTGAGGAGGACGACGCTCTCAGTTTGTCTTCAGACAGACAGGAAGCGGCAGGTGGTGGGCAGCAAAGACACATCAAAGGTCATCTGATTTTTTTTAGATTTTGCAGATTTAATAAATCCAAACGCATTAGAGCAGAGATCAAAACGCACTCTTTGAATAATCCATCATACAAAAGAAAGGGGGCCTGACGAGGCTTGAAACTCACCTGGACTGCGGGTGGACGTCTGGCAGGCGCTCAGCAGCACTGAAACAACAGCTCACACTCAGAATCTCACATTTTCAGCTGCATGAATTTTTGTTAAAACATTTCATAACCTCACAGATTTTAATGAAAATAATAACTGATGTTGACTGAAGTTTTGTGAACTCACGGAGGAGAAGCAGAGCCGTCCTCATCGTGTCTGCAGGCTGAAGCTTCACTGACCGTCAGGCAGCAAATGTGGCAACAACATCCTGTTGAATTTGAACCACAGAGTGGGTGGGAGGAGGATGTGAGAGCTGCACAGTAAAAAAACAAAAAACGACATATAGTTTTTATACCACTCACTGCATGTAAAGATGTTTTCATCTCTCGCTGTCAGCAAAGATCTTGTATCGCTGCTAAAAGACGGTCGTGTGATAAAACTCTGCAGCAGAAAGATGCAGATACTTTTTAAATTAGCACTACATGAGCTGTAAAAACTGAAAAAAAACAAATTTTTAGCTCAAGAGGGAGAAAACCTACAACTACCAGAATGCACTGCACCAGTCCAGACCAATAAATGCTCCCGCTGGTGGATGACGTGATGCAAGCTTGTACGTAAAACGGAAACGTTTTTTTGATCTCAGTTTATCAGCCTCCATTTTCTCCATGCAGGAAGCAGTATGACAGCCGCGTCCTGTTTCATTACTACAGCTAAACAGGGCACTTTAATATATTTCTGAAAACATTTTAGGAGAGAAATGGGCAGTTAAGTAATATGTTTTTTTAGAGTTTATTTTTTAACTTAACATCGCAGTGCTCTCCACACTCTCAAAGACATTTCAGAATAAAAACAGACAAAAAATAAGAAATAAAAATAAATGAAATAAAATGATAATTAACAAACATTGACAATAATCAAAATAAAGAGAAAATCTATACTGTAAAATGCAGATACATCCCCCTTCACTGGTACCGTTAGTCCTTGTGGGTAAGATGTTGCAGGTTTCACAAAACTTGCCATGGTGACACCTTATCAAGTGTCTCTTTTGCCTAAACGCAACCATCTGTGACTTTGTCTCTATGTAAATATTAGGACCGGGCTGCTTCATCCCACCATGTGCATTTGTTGACATCATGCTAACGGCATCCCAGTGGACGCAGAAGGTATCATGTGACGAGTTGGGATGAGGATGTGCTGCACACACGTGCCACCCACATTGTTTTGATACAAAGCTGGTAGAAACATTGAAGTTTAAGTGATGCCCCCTCCTCTATTGAGGCCTCTCTGACTTGTGGTGTTCCCCAAGGCTCCATCCTGGGCCCTTTGTTAGTCTGCACATACAACCCCTTGGACAAATAATGAACACAAAAACCAGAATCATCTGCTGTCTAGTGGCGTCCTCCCCTCTGCACCCTCCCACCCACCGCTACAGGAGTCTGTTTCCATTTATGGCACCAGCAAACTTTGCAGTGAACTGCCAAAAACTGCCATGAATCAGGAACATTCGCGGGCGTTTAATTTATGGGCGATATTTTGGATGTTCCAAAACCTTCTTCAATTAAGCAACAACAATCAGAAATAAATCCCTCCAGGCCACCAAAGTCCTTATTTTACAGAGACATCTTTCTCTCCTGTGTGGAAATATCAGCCCTGCAGCCAGAGACCTCTGTGCATGTCATTAGACACAGACACATCCTGTTTGTCTTATCAACAGATCGCCTCGTTCTGACACCTCAGACCAGCAGACCAGCCTCAGACCAGCAGACCAGCCTCAGACCAGCAGACCAGCAGACCAGCAGAGGGCTGCACCAGCGAGCTGCAGTGAAGATGATCAGATAAAGAAATCCACCACAGAGCTGATGATGATGACAGATGACTTTCTTCTCACGAGTTCCTTAAAGAAACAGACCAATCTTTTTATGAAAACATTTTGTAAATAAAGTCTTAATTTTTTTCTTTTCTTCTTCTCATTTAAAACGTCTAAATATGAAGCTATAGCCAGCGGCCGATCGAGTCGAGTTGAGTAGAGTAAATAAAAAAAAAATAATAAATGTGATAAATAAATAGACTTTTATAGAATCTTGTCCACATTGTGCAGTTATTCTCTGACTTCCTCACTTCAGGTTCACCTTTGTGGCGGCTGAGAAAAAGCCCACCTTAGTCTCATCTGAAGCTTTTCCTCTGGCAGCTGGGATTAAAAATGACGCCCTGTCACTTGTTTAAGTTGGTTTCTGTCCAACTCTGTGGCTGTAAGAAATGGCTGCAGGGTTGTCTGAGGTGACAAAGAACAGATGAAGCAAAGGAAACAGGAAACGCTGTCTGTGTGACATGAAACCTTCTGTATCTGAACACAATCTGTTCTTTGACGTGTTTACTCACCTTTCAAAGGACGTCCTTCATGTGATCCATGATGATCACACTTCATTACGATAATTTTTTGAGGGACCTGCTGATATTAATTCAGGATTCACACACATTTTTACCAATAAATTTCTATGACTTTTCCAAATTTTAAAGATCATGCTTTCTCTTGAAACGCCGATACTCGATCGATACTCCTTTTCATTACTATAAATAGAAATAAAACTAAAATAAAATATGTATTTTATATATATTATTTAAAACATGTATATTTTTTTTATTTTAAAAAATGCTTATGAGGAAATAATTCGGCAATTATTCTGTTTAAAAAATCTTTGGTGACTTTTAAAGATAGAAATTAAATTTTTTATTTTTTTAAAGAAATATGCTTGGTGCTTTTTTCTCTTTATAATTTTTGGCTATTTTATTTTTTTTAATTGGGTGATTTTTTTCTTAAAAGTCTTTGTGATTTAAAAAAAGAAAATTGGCTTTTTTTCTTTAACATTTTTGGGTGATTTTTTAACATAAAAAACCACAAGCCCACATTTTTGAAAAGAATGACTTTTAAAGAAGTATCAAAACTTTTAGAGAAAGTAAGTCTTTTAATTCTGAGGATGGAAATCATATTTTTTTACTTAAACTTGCTGTCTAACAATCACATAATCTCATGAATTTAACTTACCAAAAGTTTTGTTATTTTTTATTTTCCAAACTCATCCTCCGTTAAAATGTTGGATCCAATCATGCACAGCAGAGAAAACGCATCAGCACCTGAACATTTGTGACATTCGCTCGTAAAAACTCGCAGTAGCACGTCAAAGCACCAAAGTAACAAACAATAAAGACATTTTATAAACAAATCTGCACATAATAAAGGTTTTCTTCAGGTATATAATATAAAGCTCTCTTTGTCTGTCCGATCAGAAACCTCATAGTTTGCTCTCAAGGGTCACGTTGTCTTTTTCTTGACCAATCTCCTTGCAGTTTGGAGTTGTGGCTCCGCCTTCTGTGTCGTCTGCCAAATTAAGATAAAAAATTTAAAAATATCAGTAAAATATCATCAGTCCGTCTGTTTGTGGAAGACAAAACACAGAATATACAACATAATTAATAAATAATTTAAAGAATAAAAGGATGTAAAACATTAAATGATAAAAACCGCAAACATTGACAAAATAATCTGTGAATAAAAGTTTACTTTGTGTTTCAATTATAATTTTTCAGGTTTTTTTTAGTACAACTGTATTGTATTGATTTTTTTTCAAATAGAAATACATAAACATTATTATGGACAGAAACAGTATCAAAGGCAATCTTTGAACATATTACAAACAAACAAACTAAACAAACTGTGGGCTTGTTTTGCTATCTTTGTGAGGACCATCACTTTCAAACCATTGCTGTGTGGACAATTTTTTTATTAAACTTTTGTATTTTTTAAAATAATAGTTTTTAAAAAAAAAATACATAGCAATGAATACAGACAACAAAGTGTATTGAAACTGAACTTTGCTTAACATCAACAACAAATTACAATTAAAAGAAAAAAAAACGTGTTTAGGCTTTGTGTGTGCGTGTGTGTGTGTGTGTGTGTGTGTGTGTGTGTGTGTGTGTGTGTGTGTGTGTGCTGACCTTTGACCTGCCGGGCCAGGAGCCGAGGTCCTGCCAGTCCGATGCCCAGCGCTCCGATGGGAGCTGTGGTCAGGATGGCTAACACAGCTAGCGTTAGCACGTCCAAACCGAACTTAATGAAGGTCTCGTCGCCCTCCTCCCTCGCCATGTCCAACGCCTTTGAGCCAATAGCAGCCTGAGACAAATATCAGCAGACACGGGACATTTTTAAAAAAATCCACTTATGTCAACTGAACTGTTTTTATTTTATTTTAATTTTTTGATTTATATACGGATGACGGAAATATCCCACTCAGACTATAATACACGGGATTTGATAGATTTTGGGATGGGTTAAGGGTTAATCGAGGCGTGCTTTATTATTATTAATAATAATTTCATTAAATTTAACTTTATCGTATTTTATGACTTGGGATATGTCACACTTGGAGGCTGGACGTCACCATTGGTCCATTCGTCCACGTTTGCTTTTTTCATCATGAGCTGTTTGTGTTTGTTGTTAAAAACATGTCATGATATCAGACGACGCGGCACAAACCGGCGGTACCCTAGGACCCAGGACCGAGAAGGTTCTGCACAGACCTGAACGGTGGCTTTGGGCAGCCAGGCCACTGCGATGAAGATCTTCTCCTTCAGGTTGAATCCTCCAAAGTGGACCAGCAGGAATGTAACTGCCAGGCGGATCACCAGACCGACAGAGATACAGGCCAGACCCAGACCTGGACACACAGAGACACCGATACTGATACCAGGTCCAGACCCAGACCTGGACACACAGAGACACCGATACTGATACCAGGTCCAGACCCAGACCTGGACACACAGAGACACCGATACTGATACCAGGTCCAGACCCAGACCTGGACATACAGAGAGACCAACTGAGACCTGGACCAGTTCAGACTAACACTTGGTTCCTTATTACTGATACCAGGTCCAGACCCAGACCTTGACACACAGAGAGACCAACTGAGACCTGGACCAGTTCAGGCTAACACTTGGTTCCTTATTACTGATACCAGGTCCAGACCAAGACCTGGACACACAGAGAGATCGATACTGATACAGGTCTAAACCCAGATTTAACACACATAGAAGGTCAGTTTGTGCTGCCTGGGTCTTCTGATTCCCGGGTCCAGACTCTGTTCTGTTTGTTCTGGTTCTTACCCACAGTGCTGGGGCTGAGCTTTGCGATGGTGATCTCTGCTCCGATCAGGCCGAAGAGGAGCGGCTGGAACACGTCCCATGACAGACCCACCATGGCTGCCACCGGAGCCTGGACACAAAGACAAACAAGACAATAACGTCACAAAGACAGAGCTTTTAGGGTTCTATAGGTTCTATGGGAGGTTCTAGTGCTTCTTTTGTGTGTTCTTGTCATTGAGGTGGTGTAAGGGCTCCTAGAAAGGGTTTTTATGTTCACTAAAGAGGTTCTAGTGGTTCTTTAGGATGTTGTACTTGTCATCAAGGAGGTTTTAGGAGCCCAATTAAGGGGTTCTTCTAGTCCTTTAGGATGTTCTACTTGTCACAGAGGAGGTTTTCAGGTACTATGGAGTTTTCTAGTGGTACTTCAAGAGTGTTTATTTTAGGGCTCCTACAAAAGGTTTTTGTGATTACTAAATAGGTTCTAGTGATTCTTTAGGATGTTCTGTTTGTTGTAGAAGAGGTTTTAGGGGTATCGAGAGATTCCAGTGGTCGTTTAGACCGTTCTTCTTGTTATTAAGGAGGTTTAGGGGCTTCTTTTTGAGGTTCTCATGGTCACTGAAAGGTTCTCTGATGTGTGTTACCTTGTTGGCCTTCCAGCTCAGAGCGGCCATAAAGGCCAGAACCAGCGTACAGAGACCTCCAGCTCCAGCAAAACCGATAACATGACTGAAGAACACGGAAAATATGGACAGACCCAGCAACATAAGAGTTCTCCTCAGCACCAGATCCTCCTGCAGACAGACGGATAAATGAACAGAGAACATTTAAAGAGCTTATTTACATTAATGTTTTTGAATACAGATCGAACCTGGTCTCACCTGGTCTGAACTGGGGAAGCAGCACAAGAACAGACCCAGGACCAGTCCGGCGATGACCCCCCCAACCACCTCCAGCAGACCCTTCAGTATGTTCATCCAGGTAGAACCTGCAGGACAAACACAGCATTTAGAACAGAACAGAACAGAACAGAACAGAACAGAACAGAACAGAACAGAACAGAACAGAACAGAACAGAACAGATTATGTTCTCCTGCCCAGACCTGTGGAGAAGGCGATTCCCAGGCAGGTGGAGAACCCTGTTATGGCCAGAATATCGTCAAAACTCCCAGCAGCCATCAGCAGCGTGGGGATTCCCTGAAAAAAAAAAACCAATATAGAACATCATTAGAACATTAACCCTATAATAGGTTCTAGTGGCCTTTATGATGTTCTACTTGTCACTGAGGAGGTTCTAAAGTTTTTAACGTCATTGAAGAGGTTGTACAGCTCCTTTAAAAGGTTCTTTTGATCACTGAGGAGCTTTTAGGATGTTCTAATGGTCTATATGGATGTTCTATTTGTCATTAGGAAGGTTCTCGTCTCCTATACGATATTTTAAAGTCAATGAAGAGGTTCTAGAGCACCTTTGCAAAGTTCTTGCAATAATTGAGGAGGTTCTAATGCTTCTTTAAGATGTTCTATTTGTCACTGAGGAAGTTTATTTCACTATAAGAGGTTCTTGTGGTCTTTTAGAATGTAATTGAGGAGGTTTTGGGCTTCTATCACAGGTCCTATAGGTCCTTCACAAGGTTCCTGTGATCATTGAAGAGATTTTAATAGGTCTTTAGGATGTTCTACTTTTCTCTGAGGAGGTTTTAGGGGACCTGTAGGTTTTAGTGATCCTTTGGGATGTTCTATTTGTCAAGGAGGGAGTTTTATGGTACCATAATAGGTTCTAGTGGTCCTTTAGGATGTTAAATTTATTATTGAAGGGGTTCTGCAGGTGGTTCTGCATCACAGATTGAGCTGTGATGGTTCCACACGGGTTCCTGTGGTCTCTGGCTGAGCAGTGGTGCCGCCTGCTGGCAGACGGAGGATCAGCTGATGTTTACCTTTTCCACGCCGTAACCTTCCCTCTGCAGCAGCAACATCGAAGGAACCACAACCGCCGGAGACACTGCTGCCAGAACAAAACTACACACACACACGCACGCACACACACACACACACACACACACACACACACTGTTACACAACACTGTCATTTCCAAATGTTTACAATGATGTCTGTGTGTGTGTGTGTGTGTGTGTGTGTGTGTGTGTTACCCCAGTATGAAGCCCCAGACCCAGGGAAGACCCAGCAGGAAATGAGACACAATGGCGACGATGCACGCCTCCACCACGCACGGACCGATTGCCACACGCACACACACTGCCTTCAGACGACTCAGCGCCTGCAGGAACACACACGAACACACACACACACACACACACACACATCAGATTCAAACTCGGTTAAAACCTGATTGCAGCGTCTCACATGATGTGTTCAAAGACCGTCGGAAATTTGAAAATTCAACCATAATTTCTGTTTTCAAAGTTTCTGTCTGATAAATATTTGCACTTTGAAAATGAACAAATAAATAAAAACAAACAAAACGTCACACATCCACACAAATCGTGTGTGTGTGTGTGTGTGTGCGTGTGTGTGTGTGTGCTCACAGAGGGGTCCAGGCCCAGTCCGGCTCTGGTCAGGATGATGGCGAGGGCGATGTTCCTCAGAGCTGCAGACCAGTGAGTGTTGATGAAGACGGCATCCGTGACGTAGGGAACGTTCCTCAGCAGCAGACCCGCCAGCAGCATACCTACATTACAAAAATATTCAAATATATATGTTTGAATATTTGTAATATTTATTTACAGTCAGTGATGATGGCGCTGGGTCGTACCAAGCAGAGGGGGGAAGGGGGGCAGCGTGGGCAGCTGGATCATTCCAACCAGCTTCCCTCCGAGCACCGAGCAGATGAAGAGGACGACCAGGCCGAACAGGTTCCCGCCAGGTAAACACTCAGGTCCTGTGATGGACCAGACGACCCCGAACAGCAGGGCAAACAGACACACTACACACACACACACACACACACACACACACACACACACAGATAAATCAATCAATCAATTAGTTTTCAGTTAGTTCTCTTTGTTGTTTTGAATTAAAATAATACACACACACACACACACACACACACACACACACAGAGTGCGTGTGTGTTACCTTTGGTGATGAGCAGGTTGACGAGTCCTCGTGGACGAGGACATTTGTCCTTCAGACGGACACAAGACGAACAGCAGGAGGATGACTCAGACTCCGCCATCTTCCTCTACACACACAGAGACAGCAACTTCAGCAACACTGAAGGCAACTTCAGCAACATTAAAGGCAACTTCAGAAACACTGAAGGCAATTTCAGCAACATTAAAGGCAACTTCAGCAACACCGAAGGCAACTTCAGCAACATTAAAGGCAACTTCAGCAACATTGAAGGAAACTTCAGCAACACCGAAGGCAACTTCAGCAACATTAAAGGCAACTTCAGCAACATTAAAGGCAACTTTGCAACACCGAAGGCAACTTCAGCAACACCGAAGGCAACTTCAGCAACATTGAAGGCAACTTCAGCAACAGCAACACTGATGGCAACTTTATTAACAACAACAACAAACAGAAACAGCAGCAACAACAACAACAGCAACTGGAGTTTCTATTAATAGCTGACCTTTCTTCGGGTGTGTGTGTGTGTGTGTGTGTGTGTGTGTGTATGTGTCTCAGCGTCTTACTGTGTGTGTGTGTGTGTCTCAGTGTGTCTCAGTGTATTATTATGTGTGTGTGTGTGTGTGTGTGTGTGTGTGTGTGAGTGTGTGTTGTGGACCGCTCACCCCCGCAGTGTTGTCCAGTTCGTCCGTCGTCCTCCGCGGCAGGACAGTGATCTCTCTCTCCTCCTGACCGACCTGAACTTTACTCCCTCGCTTCACGAGTGTGTGTGTGTAGGTGTGTGTGTGTGTGTGTGTGTGTGTGTGTAAATTAGTCACAAGAGAGACATGAAGCGTGTCAAAGAGGGAGAGAGACATTGAATGAGTTGTTGCACTTTGTCCACAGCAGAGCTACACTTTGTGTGTGTGTGTGTGTTTGTTTTGCTGTCTATGTGAGGTCTGTTTGAAACCAACATAGTGAGGACGTTCAGCATTATTTCAGCACAGGTGGGTGATTGGATTCTTTTTTTTGTCTTTTTTTGGTGATTTTTAAAGAAAACATGCATCGTAAACATGTTACACCCCCCCCCCCCCCACACACACACACAAACACACACACAAACACACACACACACAAACACACACACAATCTGCTGTTTGCACATTCCTTCTCTTGTTTTTCCCACACTCCATCTCCATTTGATCTTCCTCTTTTTCCATCCATCATTCTCTCTCCGTCATTTCATAAAAAGATTTATTGTTCCGTTACATTAATCATTAAACCAGCTGACACACACACACACACACACACACACACACACACACACACACACATGATGATGATGATGGAAAATGTTTTCATTTGTTGAACTTAATGTCTTGATTTTAACAACCTAATGACCACACACACACACACACACACACACACACACCAGCAGATAGCAGGTAGAGCTATGAGTGTTACACATTTTAATTAACCCATTAGAGTTGCGGATGGAGTTTATGATTCACTCATTACTATAAATCAACAAAGAGGCATTTATCATTTACTGTTTAAAGACAATGTAGGGACGCTTTGTTGCATTTTATGTGCTTTTCATTCTTTATTTTTTGATAATGTTGGCTGCATTCATGCATATCCAGTGTTGCTGCTAATCAGTGAAATATCCCAGGCTGTCATTAAAATAATAATAATAATATATAGGGTTTTTTTCATCTAAAATCATAGTGGTATCATCAAAATCTGACATTTAAAGGGTTAACATTTTGAAAATTAATAAATATTTCATATTCATGATTCGGACTTATGTTGGTTAAAAAAATAAACTTAAAGTAGAAAATAATATTAATGCATAATATTGTTTTAAGGCTTGATTTCTGAAAAACTCATTTTGGTGCAGAGAGATATAAGTGTGTGAGATACTAAAGCAGGCCCTAAAGGGTTAAGTAAATCTATATAAGATTTTATTATCAGAGAGAATGTGTATTATTTGTAATATTTTAACAGGTGGTACCTCGGGTTGTTTCTGTGTCTGTCCTCCGTCGTTGGTCCGAAGGTAACGTTTGGTGGAGTCTTCGTCCATCATCTGAAATAAACAAATATTTCTCAGTTATTCTTATGAGGATTCAAAGAAAACCAAGATGTAAACTTACAAAAAAACGCTTTTAAAGTGAATCAGAGTTCACTGAGTCACTGTACTCAATTATTTTACATTACTCATTGCAAAAGTAACTGCATTGCTAATAAGTAATCAGTTACATTACTCATAACTTTACTTTTGATATTTGGAGAATCATTTGAAAAATGGATCACTTTTCTCGTTCTGGTTTAAGATGATCAGAATTTTAAATTATTTTACAAAATTATTACTTTTTAAGCATGTTTTTGAAGGTGTTATATTTTTTGTTTTCAATTATTATTATTATTATTTTAATCTTACAAATTTTCAGGTAATATGGCAAATTGGCGTTTTATATGTATGTTATTTCCATGAATCTCCCTGCTAATTGTTTATTATTTTGGACCCTTAAATTAAAAAGTTACTGAAATTTGTGTACAAATAATAATAATAATAACAATAATAATAATAATTCCACATGTAGGGAGCATGAAGTTTCCAGTAGTAGATAAATAATAATTCAAAATTAAATATTGATTAAATATTATTAATTTAAATAGAGCTCGTCTTTCAAGAGAAAATGTATAAGTGGTTCCAAACTGCACATTTCTCTCCAGAACATTTTACAAGAAATAATTATGAAAGTTACTGACCCATAAAATACAGTTACCATCAATTAAAATCAGCTCTAATGAACCAATCAATCTTTTAAAACCTCACTTTTGCACTTATGCACTTTGTAAACAGTTTTGCACATTTAACGCCGATGCTTGAGGACTCACATCATCTCCTGTTTTTATCCTTGTATATTTCCCTTGTAAAGAACAAAAGTGCGATATAAGTACATTTTACTTAATCACAAAAGCATGACAATTCCTTGCAACCTGTAATTCCTCAGTGCATGAAAGCAATAAATCACTATAGATACAAACCAGTTTTGACAGTTAATTAGTATTTTTAAAGAATATTTTATACAAACTCTTACCTTCGGTAGATAAAGAGAAGTGTGACTGGAACAAAGAGGAAAAGACGACTGACAACTGACTCATCAACAGACACAGTGTGTTTGTCTGCTGTGTGTTAATAACAGCTGGTTTTTAAACTCTGTTGTGTTTGTCGCTCTGCAAAATCACACACACACACACACACACACACACACGCTCAGAGTAAAGCCTGGCATTATGGGAACACAGGTCGCAGTCACACTGTCGAGCGTGTTAATAACACCAGGCTGCAACACGCGTGCAGAGTTGCGTTGATGGTCGCCTGCAGACACAAACACATCTTATTATCATTTGGATAATAGCAGGTGTGTGTCAGTGTGTGCGTATGAGTGACAGCATTGTTCCACGCACACAGAGACAGCTGATTAACACGCCTCGCACATGACTGACGGACTCAAATTAAAGCATCCATTCTTGTACCTTTTCATGTTAAAGACATACAGCATGTTCCACTGAATATGCTGTTTAAGAAATGATGTTTAGGGTCTGGATTACAAATAATAATGTGACTTTTTGAATATTTTTCCTACTTCAGTTCCTCTTTGATTCCAAGCGGATGTTTATGCCTAGTTTGAAAATATTTGCTCGAGACATTCTTAATATATGTTGTTCAATATAACAAGACTGATCCGGATAAGACTGACCTTCACCTTTGACCTCCAAAATTTAATTAGTTTATCCTTGAGTTAGAGTGGATGTTCGTGCCAAATTTTGAGAAATTTCCTCAATGTAGTCTTGAGATGTTGCAATCATGAAAATGAGATGGATGCAAGGACCAAAATCTAATCAAATCATTCTACAGTCCAAGTGGACGTTTGACCCGAATTTGAAGGAATTCCCTCAAGGCCCTCGACATATCACATTCACAAGAAGAAGAAGGACTAGGTCACAGTGACCTTCAACCACCAAAATCTAACGAGGCCATTGTGCCAAATTAGAAACAAATTCCTTCAGGGTGTTCCTGAGATATGGCGTTCAAGAGAATGACAAGGTTGCAAGTTTAGACCTTGACCTTTGACCACAGAAATAATGTAATACACATATATTATATAAAGAATGACAGTTTGATTCCCTTGTCTGAACTCCAGTCTAATAAAAACATCATTCATCCTTATTTCTGGACTAGAGGAAGTGGAAACAGACCGAATGTGACGAGTGACAGGTCCTCACTCAGGCTGTGAGTCACACACACACACACACACGCACACACACACACACACATACACGGTTAGAGAGTGTGTGTATAGTTTTATTGGTGGCATACAAGGTGATACAAACCAAATATTCACGTTTTACACAAAACAGTCGAGGCTACGGTTTCTGTTCAGAAAGCATTTTAAACAATAAACACTCTTCATCATCATCATTGTCGTCATGGTAACAAAGTCGCAAATCAGGAAGTGACATAAGAAAAACGCACACGAGCCAAATCACATACAACCATACAGCCAGCACACGACATGACTGTATGAACACACACTCACACACACAAACAGCCCTGTGTAATAAGCATGACATACAAAAAGCTGTAGAAAAATACTCTTAAAAAACCAAACACACAAAACAACAACAACAACCACTTGGAATGTTCTGGATGTCGGTTAGACGTCAGCATGGCGAGGACACCGGGCAATCTGTTTGGCAACTCCTCAACTGGGTTAGCAACTTGTTATCCTCTAAAATGTAATGTTCGTAAAAATGTTTAGATTGCGACATTCAAGAGCTCCTCATTCTGCATTTCTAAAGTCTGTACAAACCGACAGAGCCTGGCAGGTGTCAGGAGTTAGGACATCAAGTGAAGGCAAGAAAAGTGTTTTTACTCAACGTTATGATGTCATACTGAAGTTCACCTTTGACCTTTTGGATAAAAAGTTCATCATTATATCATATTGGACATTTATGTGAAATACTGTCATAATTAGTACAACAGTTCATGAGTTATTGCCCAAAGAGGTCACAGTGAACTTTGTACACCAAATTTATATTAAGTCATCCTTGTGTCCAAGTAGATGTTTGTGCCAAAGGTCAAGGTTAAGGTGACCTTGACCTATGACCACCAAAATCTACTCAGTTCATCTTTGAGTCCAAATGGTTTTCCAAGCCAAATTTGAAAAAACAAAAAACCTCTTGGTGTTCTTTGGATATCATGTTCACAACAGTAAGACAGAGGCAAGGTCATGGTGACCTTGACCTTTGACCACCAACTCTAATGAGTTCATAGTTGAGTCCATGTGTCCATTTGTGCCAAATTTGAAAGAATTTACTTTGTGTACTCTTGAGATGCTGAGTTCAGGAAAATGAGATGGATATATCACGGTGACCTTTGAACAGCAAATTTAATTTTAAAATTTTGAATCAAAGTGGACATTTGTGCCACTTTAAAGACTATTTAAAAAAATAGTTTAATGATACAATCTGTTACTTCCTGCAAACAAATTAGGTGTGCAGAGTATTTCTTATATCTCTATCTCCAAAACTCCTGCCTGGCTCTGTACGAAACACTGTTAAAAATATTCATAAAACATTATGACTTATCTAAAGAAAATGTAAACATGTCAGAACTATTTAATCAACCAAAGTGATAACTGAAGAGATCACAAATTACATTTTTTTAAACTAGATCTACATAAATGATAAAACTTAGGATTCTAATTCACTTTAAAATGTATAATTTTTAAATTATGCCAAATTCCTAAAACTCTACGGTCTGTAGATTTTGATGACTGACTCATTCAAAACTTTAGCACTTACCTGAAACACTTTATTTATACCTTAAATCTTTTTACTAACTTTAGCTTGAGTTAGCTTTAGCTATAATGTCTAGCTTGCCAGAACTACACAACAAAATGGTTCATAAATACTTAACTAAGCTTATGCAGCTTACTGCTAACATCCGCTAACGTGATGAAAACAAATTAATGAACTCTATTGGAAATATGCTACACTTGTGCTTCACATTCTAGCTGGCGCTAATGTGGCAGTTAATTGTTGTGTTAGCGAGTCTGCTAGCTAACATAAGTGATAGCTTGATAGCTAGCTGAAATGGTTTCTCTTTTAAAACTACACAATTGGAGCAAGTTGGTTTAAAATTTATAGCTGAAGCTAATATATCTTTCTGTTAACATCATGATTAAACACTAATCAGTTATCTACATTAGTAATACGCCGTAGTTACATTTCATTGCTTTTAATGATTCTTTTGCACTTTGTTTTGAGTCCACGGAAGATATGAACATTCAAATTCGTAGGTTAAGAGATTAAATCCAACATTTATGATTGAGTTTTAAATATTTTTTTCTGGATGAAATCTGGACTGTACAGAGCCCCAGAGATTTTTTTTAAATATAACATCTTGTAAAATAAGACGTAACAGCCCACTCCTGTGTAGTATCACATTAGGATAAAAAATGTGAATGAAGCTCACTGATGAATGTTGTCCGTTAAAGTTGCCCTAATATATTTGTTGTGTTTTTAGAAGCAAAAAAACAAAAAAGACCTCTCTCTCCGTCTCACACACACATACAGTACGACATAGTACAGGTAACAAGGTGTTGTTTTTTTTTTTACTGCTAAGATTAAGTACAGGCACTATAGAGTGAAGCATTGTGGGAGGTTGAGTGCTTAACTGGTCTGTTTTAAATAGCAGCTTTTAGATACTCAGCTCTGAACGCTGTGATTTTTATGATAATTTAAACACTCAAAGCAGACGATTGGATGATGTTGTGGAAATAACGTGTGTCTTTACATCCAACAAACAGAAACCCAACAGTTCACTTTGTATTACTGGGATCATAATCTAATAATATAATTATGAAATATCCCAGTCAGGGTGAGAGTTTAATTCCTCTGAGTTACTGCTGCCAATAAGATACGAGTAAAGAAATAACCGGTTCAAATAACGTAATTGTGGAAGTAAAGAAAGTCCTGATCATTGAAATTTCATAAGCAACAAACACCAAACAGTTAAATTTAACCTCTGAGGGGCCTTTTCACACCTGAACGTCCAAACCAAAATTCTTGTTGAATTCTATACTATGTTAACTTCAAAGTACGGTGTTTCCGCCTAAGTCCCATTGTTGTCCCATTGTTGTCCCATTGTTGTCCCATTGTTGTCCCATTGTTGTCTTCGAGGTGCCTGTTTTCTTTCCCTATGACAAGTCACTGTGGCCAAAGTCTTGTCATCTTCCCGAAATCACGTCATTGTCTTCTAGGTGCCATTATCGTCGCCTAAGTCCCGTTGTTGTCTCCTAGGTGCCGTTGTCATTGCCTACATTTTGTCTTCGCCTATGTTAAGTCGTGACGCAGGTCCTGTCATCTTCGCTTACATCACTTCGTTGTCGCCTAGGTGCCCTTATTTTCGCCAGCGTCCTGTCTTATTTCACTGCATCACGTCGTTGTCTTCTAGGTGCCATAATCTTCACCTAACTCCAGTTGTCTTCTAAGTGCCGTTGACGTCGCCCACGGACGTCCTGCTGTCGTTGCATGTCAGTTTTATCTGGACTCAGCCCACCTCTTTCTGTAGGACCGAGGTCCAGCTGTTTGGTCTGAGGAGGTTTTGAATCTGTGATTTCGGCTCAGATCAAAAGTCCGTGTGTGCAGGTATGAAAGGGCCCTCTGTGGTGAAATTTAAATACTACTGAGATTATGATATTTAAATATTTTACAGAGTAAACTTTTTTTTCTGGATTTATTTGAGAAACTTAACTGTTGACTTAATGTCATATTTTAAATGCAAAAATGCCAAATTGAATTTCAATACTTTTTTTAATTGTGTAAACTTGAATTTGGTTTTTGAGAACTTAACACGAAGTCTTTCATATTGCAAAAGTGCTAAAGTCTCAAAGAGCAGAGTTCAAACCAGATAAATTCAGATGGTTTCAGAGTAAAGTATTTCAGTGCTTGCCTTAATATTTAAATTTCAACATTAAGTATTCGGCAGTGGTAAAACTTAATTTTGTGTGTCTAAACCCAACACTGTGGAGTAATAAAAATAATAATCATTTAGTGTTTAGTGAATGTTGATGAATGTTTTTGCTGACAACAGCTCTACTAACTAACGAGTCAGCATCTGTCATGTTAGTTAATCCCACTGCTCATACAGCGGTGAGCATCTGAAGGCGATCAGTATAGATATAGGCACAGGTAGAGGAACCAAAGGTGTGTGTGTGTGTGTGTGTGTGTGTGTGTGTGTGTGTGTGTGTGTGTGTGTGTGTGTGTGTGTGTGTGTGTGTCAGTCGGTCAGGTACGTGTGGATGTAGATCTGTTGTTGGATCCAGGGTGTGAAGTGCGTCACGTTGCTGTACACTCCGGGTCCGAGCACTTTACTGAAGCACACGCTGCCCCACGACGTCAGGCCGAACAGCGTCCAGCGACCGCCGTCCTCCTCGCACACCAACGGGCCGCCGCTGTCGCCCTGCACGCACGCACGCACACGCACACACACACACACACACACACACACACACACACACACACACACACACACAGTAACACAGACACACACACACACACACACACACACACACACACACACACACACAGACAGACACACACACACACACACACACACACACACACACACACACACACACTGTAAATACACCTGTGGTTGAAGGTTTGATTGGTTATTTATTCAATGATTTAGTCCTTAAAAAAATAAGATAAATGAACATCAGGTTTAGACACATTTTTACCAATTACATTTCCAAGACCATACATCCTCTGATCTGACCATCAATACTGCTTATCTGTTCTTTTTTAATTGAATTTTTTTCTTACATTTTTTATTTTTTTTTTCTTCTTTTTTTTTTTTTACAATTTTTGTCAATTTTTAACCAAAAAAAATGGACTTGAACACTTTTTATTTTACAGGTTTGTGAAAACAAAATTCCATAACTTTTCAAAAACTTTCAGAGTATAGTTAGTTTTTCAAAACTTTTTCCAGGCCTGGGAATTGGTGTTTGCAAATTCCATGACATTGGGATGTTAGTTTCAGGTAATTCATCAATTTTGTCATTATTAAATAATTATAAGTACTTTTGTTTCAGTCAAAAATCCTAAAAAAATATCCTTCATAATATCACAGAGGCTTTGTTTTTAATTATTATAACCTTAATATTTAATTGATTTATTGGGCAAAAAATATCCTCTTTCATTGTTTTTGAAATATGTCTATCTCACACTTGTATTTTTTTATTTTTTATTTTTTGCTCATAATCTCTGGAAATAACCACAAAGAACAAGTGATACTGTGAGTCAGTTAAAAGACATGTAACACGTCGGTGCAGATGTTACCATGCAGGAGTCAATGGTGCCAGCGTCGTATCCGGCGCAAAGCATCCTGGGAGTGATGGTCTTCATGTCGAAGTAAGACTGACACTGAGAGAGCGAGATGATCCGAACCTCCCCTTCCTGCAGCTTAAAGGGCACTGCGCACACACACACACACACACACACACACACACACACACACACACACACAAAATAACAATAAAAAACAAATTTTAAAAATTCAATAAAAATTTAAAAAGGGCAGAATGTCTGAGCCTTTAGACATTTGTGTGAAATTTTGTCATAATCACAATCAAAAATTCCCTCAAGGCATTCCTGAGATATCGTAATCAGAAGAGTAAAATGTGGTCACAGTGACTTTGACCTTTGACCACCAAAATCTACTGAATTAATCACTGATTCAGAGTGGACGTTTGTGCCAAATTTAAGAAAATTTCCCTCAGGTGTTCCTGAGATTTGCATCATGAGAATGAGAGACTCAAGATCACAGGAATCTCGACCTTTGTCCACCGAAATCAAGTAAATAAACCACTGAATTCGAGAAGACGTTTTTGCCAAATCTGAAGAAAGTTCGAAACATTGCTTTCATGAGAACAAGATGAATCAAAGGTCACAGTGACCTTGACCTTTGACCACCAAAATCTAATTAATAAATCAGTGATTCAGAGTGGATGTTTGTGCCAAATTTGAGAAACGTTCCCTCAGGTGTTCCTGAGAATGAGTCGCCGTGTGCACTCACTCCTGTTGCCCATGTGACCCCAGCCTGTGATGTAACAGTAAGAGTCCGGAGAGGGAAGCTGGGCGGCTTCAGGCAGACACACCGGTCTGACGAACGCCGTCTCCTCGATCTGAAAACACAACAAACACTCAGGGTCTTTTCTTTAACCCCTTAGTGACCGTTTGTCTCATTTTAGTCTCTTTTCTTCTTCCTGTTGTGATAATCGTGTGTTGTGTTGATGCAAATGTCCTAAATGTAGTCCAGATTGTGTATTTGAGTGTAATCAGTGAATTTGCAGCTCAGCTCCTACAATAAGTCTAAAATACACTGTGGAAACTAAATAGTTACATTCAGACTGTTCAGGTCCAAAAATGCTCCATTGAAACCCATTCAAACTGACATTTTTGATCCCACAGCCATCAGAGCAGAAAAACAGGACTTGTATTATTTCTGGGTGTCATTCTGGGCTTTTGACTCTGAATTTGTCATTTTGACTATTTTCCACCTGATGAGGTCATTTTGACCATATTTGGCATATGGAGGAAATACATGCTATTTCCACTAGGTGACCTGTCACAGTCAGTGTAGCTGAAGTATACTGAAAAAAATTCTTTTTTTTAAAATGTAAAAACACAGTGGCATCATGACAAAAATTGACATTTAAGGGGTTAAAATTCTGAGAATTAATGAATATCTGATAGTTATGATTAGGACTGATGGTTAAAAAAAATAAATTCAATGAAAGTAGAAAATCATATTTAATGTATGATATTTTTATAGCTTGATTTTGAAAAGTGCATTTTGTGAGTGTGAGTGATATTAAAGTGGGCCCTAAAGGGTTAATAATAATAAATGTTTTTCTTTAGTTTTCATGTCAAGTTCGCGCTCTGACCTCGGCGTCCAGCTGCACCACGCTGATGTCGTAGTCGACCACGGCGCGGTTGTAGCGCGGGTGCACGATGATGGAGCGCACGCCGCGGCTCTGACTGTGGACGCCCGGGTGGTCCAGGTTATTCAGACCCAGCACCACCCGCCACAGCTCGGCGCTCTCCCTCCTGCGCACACACACACACACACACACACACACACACACACACGGTCAGTCGTCATGGTTACCACACTAACAGCACATTAACAGACTCTGGCCTTCCCCTCTGTCCCCCCGTCTCACCCCTCGAAGCAGTGGGCGACGGTCAGAGCCCACCTCCGGCCAATGAGGACGCAGCCGCAGACGTGTCCACTCTGACCGCTCTGCAGCGAGCACTGCCACGGCCACGCCCCCCGCCGAGACACACGACCTCCCAGAATCCTCTTCTTCCTGTGGGGGTGGACGCCCACCGCGGGGCGCAGACCGCACTCTGATTGAGAGACAGAGAGAGGGACATAGACAAGTGAGAGAGGGACAGAGACAGAGGGACAATGAGAGACAGAGACACAGATGAACAGACAGAGACAGATGGACAGATGGACAGATGGACAGACAGAAGTCTCAGTCTTTCACTCTCCAGGTTTATGACTTTATTAATAGTTCAAAAATCACTAATGAAAGCTGCAATTAACATGATAATCATGTCAGTTGTCATGACAACAGTGTCTCAGTGTTGGGGACATGAATGATCTTTATTTAAAGTCACAGTGTCTTTGTCTCCCTCTGATGGCTGAATGAAGAATAACAGAAAAAACATGAACTAAAACTTCATCCAGCAGATCAGAGCTGCAATTACACGCTGATTAATCAGCAATATCGATCATATCATTATAATAACAATAATAATAATAATAATAATAATAATAATAATAATAATAATAATAATAATAATAATAATAATAATAATAATAATAATATAGTTTTATAGACATTTTCCCCTTTTTTGTAATTATTTTTAACTACAGTTATTATCATTTTCTCTCACTCTGGCTTTAAAAACTAATTTCCAGGTCCGTTTTCTTTTCATGTTCTCTTCATCATGTTCTCAAATTCGGCTTAAACGTCCATCTCTTGCCAAGCTGCACCTTTTTCAGCCGTGTTTTTTGAAACAGGTCAAATTAGATTGCAGGTTTTTAAGGTTTACGTGCATGTTAGGGCTGTCTGAATGCAGCAGTTTCGGGTTTCACGGGGTTAACGGTAAAATGACGGGCAGATTGATTGTGGACAGAATCAGCAGCTGCAGCTCAACATCAGAATTTAGAGATTCTTACAAAGATGCTCAGAAAATAACAATTAAAAAAGTGACATTGAAAGAGGAAAAAGTGAAGTATTTTCTGCTTTTCCAAACTGAAGGAGACACGCTGACCAAAGATAAAAATCTCATCCAGCTTCACAAGATCCAAACTGTCCGTGTAAGAGCATGAAGGCAAACGTCAGAGCGTTGTGACATAAAGGAGAATAAAGATTTACCTTCTCTGGTGCACAGCACTGAAACTCTCCTCCTGGAGTGACACGCGTGACTGCAGACACACACGCAGATAATAATGACCATCAGATTTATGTTGGTTTATCTTTGTTTATATTTGATGCATTTTTTTCACAGCAGCAGTTTGTAAAGTGAAAACAAACTTTAAGAGCCAGAGCAACGAATTAACGGCAGAGTTTCTATAAAACCCCAAAAATGAGACTTTACGAGAAAAAACGGTGCATGATTTGAATATTAACATTCCTTCCAGATGTTCTGTGATGTGCATAGTTGACGGAGGGAGGCCCTCGATAATATTTCATTTCTTTTTGTGTACACAAATAACAAGTCTCAAGTAAAATAACATATATATATATGTGTGTGTGTTTGTGTGTGTATATATGCTCACTTTTCCTTTGTTATTTTTATTTCACAGATTTATTCTCTCTTTATTTGGGACCTAATTGATCAAATGGAATGATATTCTACACCCAAATTTTGGTTTACAATACCCTTCACATAAGAGAAATGGCCGTCTTAATCAGGAATCAAATGGAAATTGATTTGAAGCACGATGTTTTCTCTCCACTTATTTTTTCTGTCCTTTTTCCTCTATTACTTCTTAATTTATTTGTTAATTTTATTGATCTACTTTTTTAATTTTATCTATCCTTTTGCTTGTTTACCTGCTAACTGGTCTTTTGACTTGTACTTTTATTTTTTACATTTAAACACTTGATTTTGTTGAGATTTATCACCAAACAGGATTAAAGTAAAGCTTTTGTAACTGTGTATTTTGTAAATCTTCTGGCTGACAATAAAACCAAAAAGAAAATAAATAAATGAATAACAGAAGAACCGTAAAGTTCACCGCGTACCTCCTCTTCTCCAGTCGGGCCTGCAGAGCAGAACCGTTCCTCAGGTTCCACTCAGGATGGACGTGCAACCAACGGCGACGGCCCGGGACGCCAGGGTGGTCGGTTACCATGGAAACTGAGGCGGGGACTCTGCAGAGGAACACGCACACTGAAGGTCACCTGTCACACCTTTGGATACGGTGTGTGTGAGCGTGTGTGTGTTACTAACCTTACCCTAGTCCCAGCTGGTCGCAGGTCAGTTTGCTGAGCTCGTGGTTCCACTCGTCTGCACAGACCTGATACTCGGCCGCCGTCCTGAACACCGTCAGTACGGACCCCGATCGATCCGACAGAGACACTGCAGAGAGACGCATCAATACACAACCTGATCAATACAGGAGCTGATCATCTACACTGATCATATTTAAAGATGTGATAAATACGAAGAATTTTACCAAAGAGCATAAAACAGCATCAAAATAGAGCTTGTTGACCAAAAAAAGTGAGACCTTAATGTCACATAATCCAAGAAATGTCCTGAAATCCTAGAAAGGTCTTAAAATCCTTGAAATGTCCTTAAATACTAGAAATGTTTTAAAATCCTAGAAATGTGTTGAAATACCAGGAACTTCCTAAAATACTAGAAACATCCTAAAATTTGACAAGTGTCCTAGATATTCGAAATATCCTATAATAAAAGAAATGTGCCAAGTCCTCCAAATATTCTACATCCTTGAAATGTCCTAAAATCCGCCAAAAGACCTAAAATCCGAGAAACATCCTTAAATCCTGGAAATGTTCTAAAATCTTGAAAATGTCAAAAAAACTTTGAAATGCCATAAAATCCTAGAACCTAAGAAATGTTTTAAAATCCTAGAAACGTCCTCAAATCTCAAAAACATGATAAAATCCTAGAAATCTCCTTAAATCCTACAAAACGTCCTCAAATCCTAAAACCTAAAATCTTAGGTTAAAAAAAAATCAAATATCCTCAAATCCTTGAAATGTAAGAAAATAATTAAAATGTCCTCAAATCTTAAAAATGTCCTAAAATCAGAGATATGTTCAGAAATCTTAGAAATGTATTGAAAAACTAGCAATTTTATGAAATCACTGAAACCTGCTAAAATCCTAGAAACATGTTTGGGGCCGCTCGATTGGCCCCTGGCCTCCTGCCACTTTGGAAAAGTGGCCCCCGAACAAAGCGGGCTGAGAATCCCTGATAAATATGACGCTACGCTGAAGACGTCATGGCTGTGTGAACATGTGTCTGTTAAAATGAATCAGCTGTGAGTGTGTGTGTGTGTGTGTGTGTGTGTGTGTGTGTGTGTGTGTGTGTGTGTGTGTGTGTGTGTGTGTGTGTGTGTGTGTGTGTGTGTGTGTGTGTGTGTGTGTGTGTGTGTGTGTGTTTGTGTGTGTGTGTGTGTGTGTGTGTGTGTGTGTGTGTGTGTGTGTGTGTGTGTGTGTGTGTGTGTGTGTGTGTGTGTGTGTGTGTGTGTGTGTGTGTGTGTGTGTGTGTGTGTGTGTGTGTGTGTGTGTGTGTGTGTGTGTGTGTGTGTGTGTGTGTGTGTGTGTGTGTGTGTGTGTGTGTGTGTGTGTGTGTGTGTGTGTGTGTGTGTGTGTGTGTGTGTGTGTGTGTGTGTGTGTGTGTGTGTGTGTGTGTGTGTGTGTGTGTGTGTGTGTGTGTGTGTGTGTGTGTGTGTGTGTGTGTGTTTGTGAGTGTGTGTGTGTGTGTGTGTGTGTGTGTGTGTGTGTGTGTGTGTGTGTTTGTGAGTGTGTGTGTGTGTGTGTGTGTGTGTGTGTGTGTGTGTGTGTGTGTGTGTGTGTGTGTGTGTGTGTGTGTGTGTGTGTGTGTGTGTGTGTGTGTGTGTGTGTGTTTTACCACAGTTCCACTCGTCCGAGCTGTCCGAACAGTGTTTCTTTCCGTCACACCACAGAGTTCGATGCACGCACTGATGGTTGTTGCAGGAGAGCTCGTTGTCTCTGCACACAGCTGATCAAACAGTCACAGATATTGATTATTCGATCATTTGTTGTCTCGTTCAGAATGAGTCAAACGTTACTGAGACACTGAAACGGCGGCTGGACTCACTGCAGTTGGCCTCGTCCACCAGCAGGGGACAGTCTGGGAACCCGTCACAGATCATACTGGCTTTAATGCACACCTTACTGCCAGGACACTCCCACAGAGCGCGCTCAGAACAGCCTGACATCATGAGAAGTGACATCATGAGTCATGTGATACTTTTACAATAATTTAACATCACAGAGCAACAGGAAGTGTCAGATAGAGTGTACTGTGGGGCTCTTATTGTGAAAAGTTCATGTCTCACCACAGTTGTCCTCGTCACTGTGGTCGTCGCAGTCCAGGTGTCCGTCACAGCGTTTGGACGCCAGGACGCAGCGACCAGACCGACACTTGAAGTGGCTCGGGGAGCACTCTGTTGTCACGGCAACACACCAAAAACAACAACAACAAACAACAAAAAGCAAAAAAGTAAAATTCAAACTTTTGACAGAAAATATTCAGCCCCAAAGTCTGGAAGGACGGAGAGACAGACAGACAGAGACAGATGGAAAGACAGTCCTTACCGTCCACTCCGTCCTCGGGCAGCAGACACGTGGCGTTTCCTCCCTCCTCTGGAAACTGACTACAGTCCGAGTCCTCAGGCCACTGCAATCCCACAATGCCGAGCACAGACTCACACTTCTCCTTCGCATTACGACACAAAGACCTGCGAGGGCGACAGACACAAGGACAGAATTAACAACGGATCTACCTACCTATACACTTTAGGACGAACAATCGTACAGACTATTCCTTTAGGAACTAACTACCTAACTATACTTTTTAGAAATGACCTATTAACTGTTTTTAGGACTAACTTATTAAGCAACAATACTTTTTAGGACTAAAAATCTGACAAACTATATTTTTTTGGAATAACTAATGAACCATACTTTAAGGACTAACTATTCTTTTTAGGAATAACTAACTATAGTTTTTAGGACTAACAAACTAACTAAATATGCTTTTTAGGAAACACTAACTATAGTTTTAAGGACTAACAAATTACATAACTATACTTTTTAGGAATAACTAACTAATTAACTATACGGAGAATTTAGCAATCTATACTGGTCTATCTATCTATCTATCTATCTATCTATCTATCTATCTATCTATCTAACCTGCAGGGCGGGACCCTCTGCAGACTGACGGGGTCACACTTGGGGACCAGCAGGGTGCAGGCGTAGAACATGAGGTACTGGTAGCAGCCGGTCTGGACCAGGGCGGGGAACAGGGAGGACTCCCAGGACACGGAGCTCTCTCTCTGGGACAGGTGGCCCAGGTAGTTGGGGTAGCTGGTCAGGTTGTAGGGCAGGTTCATGCACAGCTCCAGACTGATGGGCTCACAGCGAGCTGAGACACGGAGAGACACAGAGTCACCAGTTTTTTATTTTGGCTTATGGGAGGGGCGGACAGCTTTAAATGGTTATATCTTGTATTTATTTTACTGCAGATTTATGAAGAAAACATGCCTCCCAAACCTGCGTGCCCCAGGGTTTGGAATGCATGTGTTACTGATATTTTATGTGATATTTTGGCTTTTTTAAAATGTATTTTAAAATGTTTTGCATTTTTTATAGATATATAATGTTAGTGGCTTTTGAAGAATTTTGGCTTTTTTTTTTCTTTGAAACTCTTTTGCATTTTGTTTTAAATTAAAAATACTCTGCACTGTTCTTTATTTTAAACTTTTTGAAGTGTTAAAAAAATGTGATTTTTTGTGATTTTAATTTATTTTTTATATAATTTTTTAAGTTTTAGGCAAATTTGTATTTCTTCAAAAAATAAACATGCCTTTCAAACCCACAGGCCAATGGGTTTGGGAGGCATATGTTCTTTAAAACGTTTTGGCTTGTTTTTGTTTTTATTTTAAATTTTCTTCAGCAATTCTTTTTCACTTAAAGACTGTTGGTGATTTTTTGTTCTTTAAAATGCTTTTTCTTTTTCTGTGAAAATTCGGTGTAAAATTCTTTCTTTACAGCTTTTTAGCAAATGAAGAAATAAAAACTTAAAAATAATTGTCACTTTTTTTTTAAAGAAAACATGCCTTTCACCTATCATCAGCCAGAAAATGCAAAAACAGAAATGATCATTTTTCACATTTCCGACGGTCCTTTCACACATCATGTGTGAGCGAGGACTCGGTGTGGTTTGAGCAGAGTGGCGACTCACTGCAGTTGTTGTTGTTGTTGGTTCGAGGGTCGCAGGCGGCGCCGCCTCCGCCACACACTGACGGACAGGAAGTGGAGATACAGCTGGGCTGACCGGGAGGACACACACCCTGAGCTGAAACACACACACACAGAAATAATGAGCCCCAGAGAAGAAGACGGATGAGGAGACGGTGTTATTCAGACAGATGTCTCACTCTGCTCTCTGCTGCAGTGCTCCTCATCGCTGCCGTCCTTACAATCGTCCTCGCCGTCGCAGCGAAACGCAGAAGGAATACAGTGACCGTTCCTGCACTCCAGCAGACCCTGACTCTTACAGGCTGAACACACACACACACACACACACACACACACACACACACACACACACACACACACACAACAATTATATTTAAAACCTGTCAGTTTAGTTACAAAAATCATTCACTGGGGACAAAGCTGTTAATTTCGGCAGCATGAATCATCAGAGTGACTCAGCTGTGTTTGTCATTGCGGCTTTATTCTCTCGACATTTGATCGACACACAGAAGCTTTGAGCTCTGCTTTCTGTCACAAACAGTCACCTGTTTCTGTCACGTTTCATGTTGTTTATCATCCAAAATCTTTAGCTGCTTTTACAAAACACCAGAAAACAGCAGAGAACATCAGCTGGCTTCAAACGCTCGAGAAACACGAGTTTATTCAAACAGAAACTCATTGATCTTAATCTCCTTTGTTTTCAGCAAATTAACCCTTAGGGATTGTTTTGTGCTTTTAACAAGCTTTTCATTCTTCCTTTTTTTATATAATTTTGACTATGTTTATGCACATGGCATACATTTTGGCAAGCTTGTGTATTTTTGTTTATTTTTTCTTTTGTCAAAAAAGTTGAGCAAAAAATCCACAAACTGCAATAAATGAGTAGATTTAAAAAATAATAAATATAATTTAAAAAAAACAATAAACTAATTAAATAAATATTTTTGTGCCTGTTTTTTTCTTGTTGTTTTTATTAATGCCTTGCTAATTTTCAGGTCATCAAACACTGTACATATACATTCAAAAATAAGGAAAGGAGGAACCAGCTTGCCTTTAAACTGCTTAAAGACTCAAATCTCTGAGGAAACTTTGGCTCAGCAGGAGGCCGAAAACGAAGAGTGAAACTGAAGGAAACTTTAAAAAAATGAACCTGCTCAGTGACTCACAGCAGTTGAGCTCGTCGCTCTTATCCAGACAGTCGTGGTCGCCGTCACACAGCCAGTCTCTGGACACGCAGCGGCCGTCCCCACAGCGGTGCTCACGGGCCGGGTCACACACTGATGGCAAACACACACACACACACACACACACACACACACACACACACACACACACACACACACACAAAGCTGTTTATAACCACGGGGGGACGGCGATGAGACCAAACTGTCCGACCAGAACGAACCATGACAAAATAAAAATGAGTAAAACAGAATTATTACACTTATTAAATCACATCTTCAAGGGTAATTTCTTTATTTGTTTTTTTAAACTGTTTTAGTTTTTTGTGTCTTTTCTTTTACTAACTTTGAGGTAATTTTCTTGTACTTATTATGAATTTATTGCCATTTTTCTTTTTTTAAAAAACAACTTCACTTAAAATTAAAATAATCACATATTTATAATCATTTTCCAAAATTCTTATACTTTTTAGAGCACCTTTTCAAAAGTAAATTTCTAGTTTTTAAAATGTTTAAATTGTAATTTTTTTTTTCTTTTATTAGTTTTCAGGTAATTTTCTTGAACTTTTAAATACTTTCTTGTTATTTTTCGGGCATTTTTGCTCATTGCCTTTTTTGAAATAAATCAAGCAAAGTGTTTCAGGGTCGCTGTTCACCAAAATAAAAGCTCCCTCATCCAGAGCAGATTAACAGCTGACAGACATAACATGATACCGTGTGTGTGTGTGTGTGTGTGTGTGTATGTGTGTGTTGGCAAACAGGTGGTGGATTCCCTCGCTGAGTTGATCCCGAGCTGCCAAACTGCGTCACTGACAGTGTGTATTACCGTGTGTGTGTTCTCACCACAGCTGAGTTCATCGCTGAGGTCTCCACAGTCGTCGTAGCCGTCACACACCAGAGCGGGCGACAGGCAGCGGCCGGTGCTGCAGCGAAACTCACCGTCTGAGCACGCTGCAGAGAGACAAAATACAGACTGAGCGTGTTTTAGGCCACGCCCACTGCTCACAGGTGTGTAAAACACAGCACACACTCATTAAACCTCCACAGACAAACACGCAGACTGCAGAGTGCGTCATAAAGAGCTCAGTGACTTTAAACGCGGCGCCGTCACAGGACGCCAGCTTTGCCTTCAACACCTGGACCAACATCAGGTTTCCTGAGCTGCATCCAGATAAATTTCACAATCATTCAAACCACATCCGTAAAGAGGTAAAGTTACCGTGTGTATTCAAAGAAAACAAAAAATAATTTATATTGTAGTTTGTTCAAAATATCATATAAAAGTCATGGTATAGTTTCATCTTAATTGCAAGAAAAAAGTGATGGTAAAGTATTTAAACCAGACAAAATATTAAAAAAATAAAAAAGAGTCACAAAGAAATGATCTGTGAATTTGCTGGCTGGGATTATATCATTTTTTTTTAAATTAGATAAAATGATCAAAATATCAATTTAATCATGAAAATCTTTGAAAACTGTTTTTCTGAATGACTTTATTTCCATTATGTTTGTTTTTTAATGTGTTTATTTTGTCCCTTTTGCAAGTTGAATTATAATTACTATTATCATTATTATTTTCTTAAATTACTCGCGCCATGCGGTGGAGAGTGGGCTTTATTTCTAAATTCATCTCCAATTTATTTAGTCTTTGTTCACCATATTTTCTGTCTCGTTGTTTATTTGTATTTCATTGAGTTTTTATCTGTTTCAGAGCTTTTTGTTATTCAAACTCGGGTCGTTCAGATGTTTGAGGCCGTAAACATCCTCAGAGGTCATAGAGAGGGCGAGAGACGTAAACACACAAAGACAAAACTCTCTCTCTTTACATTCCAGCAGTCTCAGCCTATAGCCTCTGTATGTCGCCATGACGACCACCTCCGTGTCACAAACACACGAACAGTTTGGGAACTTCCACTGCTGTCGTCCCATCAATCACCTGCACACATATCACCACGACAACGGGCCTAAGACTCCCCCTGCTATTTATACAGATCACAATACAGTGTGTGTGTGTTTGTGTGTGTGTGTGTGTGTGTGTGTGTGTGTGTGTGTGTGTGTGTGTTCTCACAAGTGACCAAAATTCGCCATGGACCCCACAAGTGACACAAACATGAACGTGTGTGTGTCTCACCGCAGTGCGTTTCGTCGCTCCAGTCGTCACAGTCGTTGTACCCGTTACACACCAATTTCTGCGGAACGCAAATCCCCGTCGCACACAGGAAGTGGTCTTTCCCGCCACACACGGCTGCCAACCAATCAGAGAGAAGGTTGAGCCGTGATGTCATCAGAAAAGGTGATTGGTTCAGATTTTAAAACACAAAAATGAGTTTATGTGTTTTTACTCACAGGGTTTCCCTTTGATTTGTCGCGGCGTGTAACAGGTTTCAGGGGCAGCCATTGCTGTTGCCATTGGTGATGATGATGGCGATGGTGATGATGTCGATGGCGTTGATGATGGCGATGAGGTGAAGGTGGCGTTGCTGAACTGCGAGCAGCGCAGGAAGTCGGGCCAAGAGGCATTAAACATCTGGAGGACGGGTTCGCAGCCTTCCCTCGCCGCCTCGCAGAACGAGGCGCAGGGCAGCACGACCCGTCTACACACACACACACACACACACACACACAGAGTTTAAAAACAGCTTAAAACCTGAACAAACTGAATTAATTTATTCGACAAACATAGGGGAAAAAAAACATTGGAAAATAGTGAGAAATGAATTAATTAAAGAAAAGTAACTGTAAGTAAAATATACAAAAAAAAACCTTAAGGTGTAAACTCTAAAGGTGTAATTTCCTTAGCTTTTTCTTTTTTTTGCCCATACACATTTTTCCCTAGATTTTAAGAGGTAATTTTCTAAATTCACTAATTTCTTGCTATTTCTCAAACATTTCTTACCAAGGTGTTCATTGCCTACAACACGGGAGGAAAGAAACGAGCAACTAAAGAAAGAAATGACCCGAAAAACAGCAAGAAACTAATAAAAAGTACAAAAAATTACCTGAAAGTTAGTGAAAGAAAAAAAAACTGCAACAATAAAACACAAATACCCATAATGCTCAGAGGTCATGCAGAGTTGAAGCCACTGATACCAAACAAGCATGTGTGTGTGTGTGTGCGTGTGTGTGTGTGTTTGAAATTCAGAGTGTGTGAGGATGTTATTCTTGGTACACAAACACACACACACACACACACACACACACAGACAGTTACAGTCCGAACAGCTGAGATTCTTGTCTGTGTGTGTGTGTGTGTGTGTGTGTGTGTGTGTGTGTGTGTTTGTTTACATCAGTTAAGTTGTAAAGTGTTACATAAAGATCACGTGGAGGGTCATGTGACTGACGGAGGAAGAGGATGAATTTAATATTTTTTTATTTATATTCAAACAGTCAAACAGTCTTCTGATGCTTCGTGTATTTAAACCTAATTCAGAGTATTTTTTTCTTGTTTTTTTTTTCTCTTTTTTTAAAATTCTGAGTTTATTGTTAATTTCAGTTTGATTTTTTTAAAATCTTTGTAGCAGGTATTTTTTTGTTTTTTCTTTGTGAGTACTACTTCTGTTTATTGTTATCTTAGCAGGTTTTTTGATGTTTTCAAGGATGTATTTTTTGTTGTTTTCTTCCATCATCTTTTTTGTTGAATGTTTTATTAGCATATATTTTTACACCGAATTCTTTGCAGTTTTTTTTGGTTTTGTTCTTTTTCTCAATCATTTTTGGTGTGCTGTTATTCGCAGAACATTTTTGTTTGTTGTCTTAGCGTTTTTGTTGTTGTTGCCTTTTGTTTATTGTACTCCAGTGTGTTGAATGTGTTGAACTTGTCTTTATTTCCGTGTATTTCTGTGTTACCTGCTGTGCGTGGCGTCGGCGGCGAAGCACTCGGGCAGCGCCAGCGAGCAGCCGAACAGCATGATGTGTCTGTAGCAGGAGAGTCTGCTGAGGTAGCTGAAGAACCTGAAACACATCGATTTATCAAAACTACGTCTGTAAGAACGTTCGCCCCATTTGTGTTTTTGGCTGTGGTTACCTTAGCAACATGTCGACCTCGGAGCTCTTCACCACGGCGACGGAGGACGACAGCCATGTTTGGTTGTAGGGCAACATGTGACACTGAGGCTCCACGATCAGCTGACAGCTTCCTGCAAACGGAGACGACACCACGTGTTGGACGTCCTTCATCTCAGAGAAAAACTCAATCACAAGTCCTGCGAGTGTCCCTGAGACCCTCGATAGTCCCCGAGACGCTCGAGGGTCCCGAGATCTTCGATAGTCCCCGAGATGCTTGCGTGTCCAAATCATTAGGGATTAAGTAACACAGACTGATCCAAGCGTCTTGTGAACGTTAGATTAGATTATTTCTGCTTAAATCTCCTCTCATTTCATTTTTCATCGTATTCTCATTTCGGACAAAACGGATCAGCTTAAATCACCACAGTAACTTTTGAGACTGTACATTTCTGCAAACAGCAGACATGTAACATTTGTACATTTCCATGCAGCAGATATGTTCAAACCTCTTTTATATTTCACATATGTTGCAGTTAACATTTAGGCACAAAATAATTTAGTTATCGTTCGGGAAAAGATCATGTTCTGGCTTAAAACACTCAGTCAGGAAATGCTCTAATATCTCACCAAAATACATCAATTTTTCATATCACAATCGCTGCTGCAAATACCGCAACGTCTCACTATAACACACCTGTTCATGGAGGCAGAATCGCTGCAGAAATGCTGTCGATGTCTCACCAAAAAACACAAAATGTTGGTGCCGCCAGTGGTGCAGAAAATGCTACGTTGTCTCGCCAAAAAAACCACCTGTTTAGGTGCAACTACTGTGGCTGGACACCCAGTTTTGGTTCCTCATATCTGCTGAAAATCCAGCAAATCTCACTTTAAGAATTCGCCGGTTTCGGAGCTGATCGCTGCTGGAAATACTACTGATGACTTCAAGAAAAAAAAGGCAGAAATGCTGCCGATGTATCGCTAAAAAACACCTGGTTTTGTTGCCTCAATGTTATTGCCACAATTGATTGAAAATGTTGCCAACAGACTCACAAAACGCACTGATGTCACGCTTAAAACAAATATATGCATTTTTAAAAAAAGGGTTTTTGACAAAACAGCACCTGAATATTCAACAATGTCTGACTAGGTTACAGTTTTATTTCCAGAGTATTCTGGTATCACGACCATGAACAGAAAGCTCTGACAGCTTACTGATACAAAGCAGGAAATGCAACAATGCGTCACTAAAAGCGGCTGGTTTTGGTGTTTCCACTAACGCTGGAAATGCACCGATGTCCCACTGAATTACTGAGGTTTAGCGTCACAGCTGCTGCTACAAATGAAAGAATATTCGGACAAAAAACAACTTTTGCATCACAGCTGACACCGGCAGCTCTGTCTCCTCACTGCTGTCAGAGCTGCCAATGTCTCATTTAAAGACACCTGATTTTGTTGTTTGTCCTGGACGGAGGCCTGCAGCCATCTGTCTCTCTGTCTGTCCCTCTGTCTGTGAATCTGTTCGTCCTGTAATATTTCTAATATTTCGTCTCATTCGTGGACGCAGAGCGGTCACCCGCGGACCAATCACTGCGGACACCGTGAGGACGTCCACTGATTCATTTTCATTTGTTCCTTTATTTTTAGTCTGGTGACCGTCCAGCATCCAATCAGAGGACAGGACAGTCTGCGTCTCATTAGCATTCACCTCGACTCCACATTAATACAGAGAGAGACAGAGAGGGAGAGACACTGAAGGACAGCGAGGGACAGAGACACAGAGACGAGGAGAATTTTAAAATAGAAACTGAACGAACGATTTATCATTTCACACACACACACACACACACACACACACACACACACACACACACACACACACACACACCGAGGTCAGCAGAGGAGGACAGAGGACAGCAGATCTGGATTCAGCTCAGACTGTCTCTCAGGTATCTACTCATCCGTCCTGCAGTAATGAGACTAATAAGATTTTAGTGTTTGACAGAGAAGGACACAACGTGGACACAACGTGGACACACTGAGACAGGAGGACGGAGACAGCAGATGACTATGGGATTTGTAGTTTTAGGGGACATGACAAGTGCAACTTCTTCTTCTGGGACATTACTAATCGAGACAAAACTGTTTTTTTCATTTATTCTGCTAATGTAAATATAATTAAATTTAGTTCTGTTTTTGCGTGCAAAAGACGTTAAACCCAAAAATCTTAGAAACGTACTCAAATCCTACAACCGTCCTCTTTTCCAAGAAATGCCCTGAAACCCTAAAAGCATCTGAAAATCCTACAGCTGCCCTAAAATCACAGAAAATGTCCTAAAATCTTAGATATGTCCCAAAATCCTAGAATGGTTTAAAAGTCTTGAAACTTCGTAAAATTTTAGAAGCGTCCAGAAATCCCAGGAACTCGCTAAAAGCCTGAAATTCCAGAAATGTCCTAAATCCAACAATTATTCTAAAATCCTAGAAACAGCCAAATATCTTAGAAGTTTCCCAAAATCCTACAATTTTTCTAAAATCGAGGAAATTCTTAAGTCTGAGAAATCTCTTCAAATTCTTGAAACTTCCTAAAATAAAAAGTCTAAAAATCTTATAAATTTTGTAAAATCCAAGAAACGTTCTCAAATCCTACAATTGTACTAAATTCTAAGAAATTCCTAAAATCATAATTTCCTAAAATCTTAGATATGTCCAATGATCTTACAAATTTCCTAAAGTCCTCGAAATGTTTTTAAATTCTTGAAACTTCCTAAAATTGTAGAAAGTCCTAAAATTGTACTAAATTCAAAGATCTCTTATTTTATTTTTCAAATAAAATATTTTAAAAATATTAAATCAGGTCCTGCTGTGTGTTTTATTCGACCAACAGTCGAAAATTCAAATTTGACATTTAAACGCGTGAAACTGGTTACCTGAGTCAGACAGCGGGGTGGTGCTGATTGGCCAGCTGGTGCTCAGTGATGTCACAGAGGTGAGCCAATCAGGAGGCTCTGTGTAGGTCTGTGTGGGCGGGGCCTGAGAGGAGGAGGCCGGGGGTCGGCTGGTGGTGGTGGCAGGTGTGCTGGCGCTGTGTGTGATGACATCAAGGCTTCGCAGCAACGCTGTGGCGCTCTCCGTCTCAAAGAAAGGGGAGGGGTTTGTGCTGTTGCCATGGTAGCCAGGGTCGCTGTCGGCGATGGGCTCGGGGGAGGGAAGGGGGCTGGAGTCCAGGAGGTTGCCGCCAAAAATGCCTGAAGAGGAAACACACAGGTGAGAAAGAGTTAAAGTCACATGATCAGCTCCTCACGTGTTTATTTTAACACGCCAAACGTCCTGCTAAAGGCACGCAACAACTGCTGCACGCACACACACACACACACACACACACACACACACACACACTCACACACACACAGTCGGAGGGAAAATGAATAGTGTGGCAGTGATCAGGTTTCCATGGTGACACTCAGATCTATTTACACTTCATCTGACACACGACATGACAACAACATACTTTATACACGCGTGTTATCAACAGCTGGAGACCAAAAATGCCTCTGGACACCTGATTGGACGAAGCTGCAGCCAATCAGAACGTTTAAATTTAAAAACGATGTTTGTGGATTCAGAGAGAGAACAGACGGAAACAAGGAGAGCGCTGAAAACATTAACTGCCTAATGGACAGAAAACACACACACACACACAGACGCAGCTTTATGATCTGTGTGTGTGTGTGTGTGTGTGTGTGTGTGTAATGAGTCGAGGAGGAAACGACAGAAAACAGCTGCAGAGGAGGAGATGACAGAAGAAAAGAGGAGCTCACGCTGAGAAAAGACATTAAATAACTTCACTGAAAAGAAAGAATCAACAGAAGACAAAAAGAAATAAAAAAGCAAAACTAAAAAGACAGAAAAAAGACAAATGACACAAAGATGACAAAAAACAAAGAAAATATAAATAAAATAAGAAGAACAAAACAAAACAGAAAAAAAGAAAAATGAAGAAACAGCAAAATAAAGAAAAATGAAACAAGAGAAAGAACAAATGAAGAAAATACAAATAAAATATAAACACAAGAAAAAATAGAATAACAAAATAAAAAAATAATTAAATAAAAAGAAATAAAAAAAACAAAACACAAACAAAAGATAACAAAAGATCTCTAAAGAAAGGGAAAAAAAACCTAAAAAAAGATTCAAAGAAGAGAAAAAACACTTATAAATAAACTGAAATAAACTCAGAAAATACAAACGAGATGTAAAGAAACAACAAAAAAGAGGAAAAATAAGATGAAGAGTAAAAGAGGCGGAGAGGGCGATAAAAGCAGGACGCTCAGTTTTACTACCTGCGTAAATATTTGAAATTCTTTCTGTCTGAACGCTTAAGACGGAAACTCTGATTGGCCGAGGGACTTCCTGCTGTCATGGTGACACACACACACACACACACACACACACACACACACACACACACACACACACACACACACACACACACACCCCCGTGTGTGATGAGTCGAGGTGTTTGCAGTGAATTAATGAGGCAGAGAGGCGATGTGTCATCCGTCCTCCTCCACAGACGCCGTCAGTTTTTCTCTCAGCGTCTTTATTTCAGCTTCGATCTTCGAAGTTGAGGGTCGACTTCACTGACGGACACTCGATGCCGTCACGGTTTATATTTTTAAAAAAAGACTAAATCAAAAACACATCAACACGTGAAACGCAATAAATCCCAAAATCAGAGCTCAGTGAGGAGAGCTGCTGTGATATCACGTATCGCTCGGACTCTAAATGTGCCTTTTTAAATTCAAGCTTTAAAAAATATTAGATGTTAATATTATTTTCTACTTTTATTGAGTTTATATTTCTAACTAACATCAGACCTGATCATAAATATCAAATATCCATTAATATTCAGAACTTTAACCCTTTAAATGTCACGTTTTTGTCATGATGGCACTATGATTTTAGATGACAAAGAAAACACCTCAACGTCCTAAAATCCTACAAATGTCCCAAAATCTTAGAAACTTCCTGAATCCTAGAAATGTCTTAAAATCCTGAAAATGCCCTGAATCCTCAAAATGTCCGAAATCATTGAAATGTCCCACAATCTGAGAAACGTCCTAAAATCCTAGAAATGTCCTAAATCCTACAGAGACATGTAGGGACAAGTTGAGTGTTCTTGATTTAGAGACAGCAACGGCTCGACGGGTTTGGACGAGAGCAGGTTGTCTTTTCTTTGCTTTCTTTCTTATCTGTCTTTTCCCGTGGCGCTGCAGCGTCTCCATCATATACGAGGAGGGGTGTGTGTGTGTGTGTGCGTGTGTGTGTGTGTGTGTGTGCACGTGTGTGTGTGTGTGCACGTGTGTGTGTGCGTGTGTGTGAGTGTGTGTGTGTGTGTGTGTGTGTGTGTGTGTGTGTGTGTGTGCACGTGTGTTTGTGTGTGTGTGAGTGTATGTGTGTGTGTTTGTGTGTGTGTGTGTGTGTGTGTGTGTGTGTGTGTGTGTGTGTGTGTGTGTGTGTGTGTGTGGGTGCACGTGTGTTTGTGTGTGTGTGTGTGTGTGTGTGTGTGTGTGTGTGTTACCTGTGAGGGCGAGGACGAGCAGCAGCAGGCCGGCCAGCAGGCTGACGGTGGGAATCAGGATGTAGAGGAGAAGTCGAAGGTGATTGGTCGATCCCAGCTTGTGAGGACACGCGTCCCCTCCCATCCCGACCTCAGGTCCTCGAACCGGAGCCTGGGGGGGACACACGAAGACAGGGTCACATCCACCGGACGTTACCGAGCAACCGAATCCAGGTCAGGAACGCCAAACTGACCCTCTGAGGCTCCTCTAAGCCCCCCAGATTATTTTTGGCGAGCGCGGAGCGGCGGCAGCGGGGGAGGGGGTGACCCGGGTGTTTCTGTCCGCTCAGAGTTTCCGTTGGACATGTGGAAATTATTTTTAAAGCGATGTGACGGCGAGCCGACACTCGACACCACGCAGCAGCCCTCAGCTCTAAATACTGCCGGCTCCGCCGCCGCCTGCGGTCAATACATCGATTATCGATCTGATCGACTCACATCCGATTCTGATTTGTGACATAATTCAAAAAAATATTATAGTTATACAAAACATTTTACTGGACATTTTTCCTGACTTTTCAGGGATAATTTTTTTTAGTTTTTTAAACAAGAAGATGAACTAAAAATGTTGAAAAAAGTAATTACATATATATGCGTGTGTGTGTTTGTATTTCAGATAAATTCTGTAAAATAATTTTTTAATATTTTAGAAATAACATCACTATCTTCTCGTGTTTTTTGAAGTCATCATATGGTCTGTAAAATCTAAGAAAACATTTTCATGTTACCCAAGCTAACGTTTTCAAGTTTTTGTCCGAATATCAATCCAGAACTCCAAAATATTTAGTTTCTGATCATAAGAGACAAAATATACCAGCGAATATTCACATTAAAGAGCAAGAAAATGACCATAAATCATTACTTCAATATTCAGTCAGTTAATCTGTTAATTCAGTTGTCGTTTCATCTCGGCTTCTAAGAATTAATCTTTTTTTTTACGATAAAACATAATTATGTTCTCATTCATCAGTAGATGACGAATAACTGATAACTCAAAGTGACAGATTGTTATTTGTTTAGTTCCACTTTTGCAGTGAAATAAAACCTTCACATAAATGATCCTTTATAAAATCAGGCATTTATTATCAAATCAAAAACATTAAACTTTATACAGTTAACACTAATATAATGGCAACTTAACAACACTAATATTTCTCTATTCACTATTATCAAAACCTTTTCATTTTCTTGTAACTTTATTTGCTGTAACAACAAAACATAATTCGGAAAAAAACATCATCGTTTCTTTTGTTTGCAATTTTACTGACTCTTTTTGGATAATAAAAAAAATCATTTAGGTAATATATTTGTTGTTAATATATTGTGTTGATTTGGACTGTTTGGACAAAACAAAAAAATCTGAAGACATTATTTTGGGCTGTGGGAAGTTGTAACAGGCATTTTCCTCATTTTTTTCTGATTTTAAAAGTTGATTCAGATAATAATCGTCAGACAAAGAGATCATAAAAAGTCATAACTTACAGCTTTGTTTTGTTTGTTTCACTTTAAGTTTTACTAATTAAATTAAAGGCTTTTTTCCCTTTCCATCTTCTTTGATATTTATTTTAGAGCTTCAACTATCAGTCATTTTTCATTTGCATATATTATTTATCAATAAGGGCTGTTCGAGAGACTTGAATTCAGAATTCATTTTACAAGTTTGTAAAAGTTAAATCTGCATTAATCATTGTGAATAAAACAAAAAACAAAACGACTCTGCAGATGATTTAACATCATCTAGATGTTTCTGAGGAGACGCGGACTCGTCCCCTTTGAAATTTAGAAAATAACAGAGGTGAGTAATTTTGCGGAAATTAATATTGAAAAATTTCAACATAAAAATTAGCCAAAATGCAGGGAATTAATGTGTTCAAGAGTCAAATTTTCCAGGAGGACCCCAAAGCCTCAGTGTAATGTGTCCTCCTAAATGTTAAATCTAAACTTAAACGTGTAAATGTGTCCTGTGTAAAAGTGTCTTTTTAAAAAATCTGATGGCTTCAAAAAAACTAATTACAATCAAACACAACAATAATGAAATATAGTAATAATCAACCCTAAACCTCAAAATTTTAATTCCATTTTTTTTTTAGAAAATGTAATCTATTTTTAGTTGTAACTGTTGGACGGATTTTAAAAACTTCATTCTGAGCTCTAGAATATTATAGACCAAATTCTGACGTACTGAGCCACAAAAATAAATAGATAAGAGACCATGAAACAAACAGTTCATCTGCAGCTCTATTTCAGAACAGAGTTATAAAATATATTAAATAAAAGTTATTACATGACAATAACAGTTGGATTGATGTTTGTATGATTTACATAAAAGGACAACACAAAAATAATCGTCAGATTAATCGATTAGTTACGGCTCATCTTTACAGTCAGATACACTGCTTTCTTTTTGTTTGTTTTTTTATTAATTAAACATTCAATAGAACACATTGTTGCACATTTTACGACACAGTGTTACACTGTAAATATCATTTTTATTTTTAATTTTTTAATTTTTTTTTATTCTCTTCTTCATTTTGTCTATACATGAAATCACCGAAGCTGAAGTCTTATATGAAAACATATTTGGTAGTTAACCAGATTTGGATTCCGATGAGACAGAAAATATGAAAAATTTTAATGTTTTATGGAACAAATGACTTATTAAATTTAACAGCATCCATCAGTTTATTAATGAATTAATTTAGAGTTTGTTTTATGTGAATAATCTAATTTTTAGGGGTTAAACTGAGACAACAGCAGCTCCCAGAGACACTGTGGACAGACACATAGAGACAGGAGACACAGAGACAGACAAAGCAGAGACAGAAAGGACAGACACAAGGAGACACAAGTCAAGGACAGCAGCTGAGACAGGAGGCGTCACACACACACACATACACACACACACACGGCCGGTTAAAACACACTCTCACACTCTCTCTCTCACACACACACTCACCGTCGCAGTTGCCGCTCCGCTGAAGGTGACACGCGGGCAGGTCTCCCGCCGCGCGGACAACATGACCTGATGCTGCCCGCCGCCGAGCGCGAGACCATCCCTCTGCCCGCTGCCCGCGACCAGCTTCGCTAACTAACCGAGCACGAGACGCGCTGGCTCCGCCCCCTCCGACTCTCTCTCTCCGTGTTCACGTCGCTCTACCACACACACACACACACACACACACACACACACACAGCTCAAACTGTCTGCACGTGCTGAAACCTTAATATGGGATTATACATAATTCAGTCAAATGCATGCTGGGACATGAGCCTCGTGCTCATGTGGGACTTAAATCCCCCCAAAACACACTCTTGTTTAATAACACACACACACACACACACACACACACACACACACACTCTCTCTCTCTCTCTCTCCACACAACTTTAAGACCAAAATGTGTGTGTGTTCTACCATCGTTGTGAGGACCAGCGCTGAGACCCCTCACAGTGAGGACATTCTGTCCGTTCACCGCTTCAAAGCGCAGATCAAAGAACTTTAGAGCTCCGTTCTAGAACAAAGAAAAGTTCATTCAAAATTCCATCAAAACTTGTTACGATTCCAGTAACAAAGTTTCCTTTTACAGAACTGTTAACTAGTTTACGCTCTGCTTTCATCTTTAGTCTGAGGCCAGATTTAGACGAAAACGACCCTCCTAGAGGCTGCGTTTAAAAAAAAAAATCTATGTTTATATGATAACATTGTCGTGTACACAGACCTGCAAAGGCAACCGCGTTCTGCGTTTAAATTTCATTGAAAGAAAATGATTGCGTGTACCTTCAGTTGTTGCCGTCAGCGTTTAGAGGAACGGCGCCCTCTGTCTGTTCAGCGCTGTAAACACATCCGGCTCATTTCCTGTTAAACAACTGAAAAACACTGAGTAATGCACAATTATTGTAACTTTGCTGATGCTTCTGAATTTATATTTAAATTTCAAAAAAAGAAAACAACAAACCTTTATGTTTCAGCTTGAGGACAGTGACTGTGAAATCACTCAACAGTGACGGTTTTGTACTTTTTATTTTTCAAACAATTTGAAAAAGAAAGACAAAAAAATGCATCTGTTAACATTTCAGCACCAAAGTAAGACTTTTCAGTATCTGATGGATCCGTCTTACTGCTGCATTTTCACAACTAAATATCAGACTTTTTTTTTTTCTTGTCTGGAGCCAGTCAAACAAAGTCAAGCAAAACACAAACGATATAACATTTCTACACTTCTGATTATCATTAAATTACTGAAGTTTATCAGTTTTTAATGTTAATAATTAAACGCTTGCTTGTGACAGTTGTAACTAGAGTTGCAGTGATTGGTGGAATAATTTATCAACAGAAAAACATTTCAATTCACTACTTTTCTTTTTTTACATCATGACGATAAATAATTGCAGTTGGTCGCACATACGACATTTGATATCACCTTGGGATTTTTCCCACCGTTTTCTGCAGTTTAATTGCCAAAACAATTAATTTACATAATAATCGACTGAGAGATTAATCACCTCTAGTTCAAACTTAATAATTTTTTATGTTTTTTTTAATAATCTGAATAAAAGAAAGTGTATTTTTTGTGTTCTTTGTTGGCACTGGTAATTTTAAATCAAACTCAACCTTCACCTGACATTCAAGAAGAAGAAACTAAACTACTATGAAAAGCAACAGTCCACTACGAGGACTAAAATTAAATTATAGAATCAGAACAAGCAGAATAAATCAGAAATAGGTTTAAAGAAAATAAGAGCACAGTCTGAAATAAAAGTGGAGGCAGCAGAGCGTGAAGACAGTAGAGTGACAATAGAAACACAGTCGACACGTTTTCACGTTAATGTTCACGTGTCAGTTCAGGGCGTAGTCAGGAGGTAGTAGGCGGCGGCGGACAGCAGAACACCGCCCAGCGGGACGAGGACGAAGGCGGCACACCTCCTCCACCTCCTCATCCTCCCCCCATCGTCCTCCACCTCCTCCCTCCTCCCCCGCTTCTTGTTCCTCCGGCCTCCTCGCTGCTGACGCTTCTCAAATGCCTCCAGCTCCTCCTGAACACAAAGGACATATTTAGATCACACTTAAAACAATAATTTATTAAAATTGTTTTAATTGCTTTTTCAAATTGAAAATCTTTTTATTAACATTTGCTGTAACAGTTACTCCTAATTACATACTACTAAGATTTAATTGCATATTTATTAATAAATTCCTTTTGTGTTTAAAAGTTCAGTTATAAAGTATGACAGATTGATTAATAATTCAGATTATTTCTCATCTCATTAACAGCATTAAGTGCAGTTTCATTAAATGGGTTTTGAGTCACCTGAAGTTTCTTCTGCTCCTCCTCCTGAGCTGCTCTCTGCTCCGCCTCCTTCAGCTAAACACACACACACACACACACACACACACACACACACACACACACACACACACACAGAGGTTAGTGTGTATCTAAGTGTGTCACACTCTGTCAGTGTACAGGTGAGTGTGTGTGTTTATGTACCTGGCTGACTTTCTTTTGCTGGTCTCTGCAGGCATCGTCACACTGAACGACAAACTGATCCGACAGAGAGCATGGGAACTCCTGCACACACACACACACACACACACACACACACGCGCACACACACACACACACACACACACACAATGATGAATATCTTTTAAAACCCAGCCAGCAGCTGTGAATATTAAAGAGAAACTAAACTCTTAAATGCATCTCTCAGCATATTGAAGTTCAACAGAGGAGATGTGTGTTTGTTTGTGTGTGTGTGTGTGTGTGTGTGTGTGTGTGTGTGAAATGTGTACCTTCTTGATCCTCTTGCAGGGACATCTGAGCTTCACCTTCTGCTGACATTTCTCTTCACACACACCTGGATGACACACCTGCTTACAGCGATGACCGCAGCTCAGCTATACACACACACACACACACACACACACACACACACACACACACACACACTGAGTAAACACGCCGTCACTCTCTGGATCTCAGTGAGGCAGAAAAGATTTCCAGGGAACAAAGAAAGAAAAACACAGACAGCAGAGTTTCTGGCTCTTCAGAGGAAACATGAGCCGACCTGTTACATCAGGAAAAACAAACCCGCTCTCTTTCTCTTTGTTTCTGTTTCTCTGTTTTTCTGTTTTCCTTTGTTTGTTTCTGTTTCTCTCTTTCTCTTTGTTTCTTTGTTTTTCTCTTTCTCTGTTTCATCAGTAAATCTGACAAATGTGACTGAGAGCCGTCGATCTGCAGGAAGAATTCAAGTCAATGTCCTGCTGTCTGCATGACACATCTCACATACTGTACATAGAAAGATTCATGTTCAGAATTACAATTCAGTTAAGAAAAACAACTATAAAAGTGTTTTATCAATGCAGTGCCTCGATAAAATGCAGCTTGTCCTAACTGAACAGACAAATGCGGCATGTTCCCGTAAAACAGAAAAAGTGCAATATGTTCCTATAAAACTGAGAAATGCAAAAAGTTCTGATGAAACTGAAAAAGTGCAACATGTTCTGGTAAAAAAGAAAAATGCAACGTGCTGAAAAAGCGTAACATTTTCCAAAAAAACCAGAAAGTTGAAAACAAGTCCTGCAAAAACATAAAAACAAAGCTTGTCCCGATTAACCAAACCCAGCGTGTTCCCAAAATACAACACGTTTCAATAAAACTGAAAAATGCAACATGTTCTGCTGACACCTACAATGTTCTCATGTAACAGGAAACTGAAACATGTTTGATAACAGAGAAAAAACGCACCATATTCAATAAACCTCAAATGTGATAAAAAAGCACGATGTTCTGATAGACTTCATGTGTTCGAATGAAACAGAAAATCTGAGCGTTACTCCTCATTAAATCACATTGTGTCCTAATAACACTCCCCTACAGTGGGCCATTATTATTATTATAATGATAAAGTTCAGCACCAGGAGCTGTCCAGACGACTGCCGTTGATCTACGGACCCGTCTCCGTCCACGTGGACGTTAAATAAACAGTAAAACTATCGTCTCTCACATCGACCATCGTCTGCTGCTCGCTGACATTTACAAAAAAAACTACAAAAAACTCCAAACTTCACCATCTTTAACCTCCAAACACCTTTGTTCTTCACCTGCATCGACTCCGGTTTTTAAATAGATAAACCTCTATTTTTTTATTCGATTTTATTTTTCACAGACCTCTCGATTTTCTGACTGAGCTGAACAAAATCAGTTTGAGCGTCTGAAGCTGTCAGAAGGAATCAGCCCGAGCTCGCCGAGGAAACTTTCCACTGCGTACGTTTGTTATTCCAGCTCTGTGTGTGTGTGTGTGTGTGTGTGTGTGTGTGTGGAGGCTTTTAGGAGCTTAAGTTACTGCAGACTGTGAACACACACACACACACACATCTGACTGTGTGTGTGTGTGTGTGTGTGTGTGTCAGTGCCAGTAAGTGACAGAATGAAAAAGCTAAATCATTCCCAGGTGAAAGTGAAACACACTCAGAGATTCAGTGTGTGTGTGTGTGTGTGTGTGTGTGTGTGTGTGTGTGTGTGTGTGTCGTCTGGCGCCACAGAGCTAAACTGATTATTGGAGAGAAGAACAGAGAGTATTGTGTTTCTGCTGCCCCGCGACTCCGACAATTATTGATTATTGATCGTGAGGGAAGAAGAGAAGAAGAAACAAAGGAAGGAAACAAGGAAAGGAGGAAGGAGAGGAAGGAAGAAGGGAGGAAAGAGGACAGAAGGAATGAGAGGAGGAAGGAAAGAAGAAAGGAAAGAAGAAAGGAAAGGAGGACGGTAAGAAGGAAAGAAGGAAGGAAAGGTGGGAAAGGAGAGAGGTAGAAGGAAATAAGGGAGGAAAGAAGAAAGGAGGAAGGAGAGAAGGAAGGTAAGAAGGAAGGAAAGAAGGGAGGAAAGAAGGGAGGACAGATGAAGGAGAGGAGGCGTGTATCGTCCTCACGCTCTGCAGGGTGACAGTAACGAGAGGCAGGTGACTCCACTTTAAAGTCTGATAAACACGTCCCATGATGCACTGGGGCCCATCCAGAGGTCTCCATAGATGGATGCGTATGCGTGTGCGCGTGCGTGCATGCGTGTGTGTGTGTGTGTTCACCTCTTTAGGACACTGGTTGTTGCAGGAGCCGAGCGCCACCTTCGTCGCTTCGTCGGCTGAAGTCAGCTTCCTGCAGAGACAAAAACAAACTGTGTTCGTAGTTACCACAATTACATACATACTCAAAACGATGTTACACAATTATTGCATTTTTAAGCACTTTTCCCATTTTATATTATTATTTTCATTTAAAAAAAAAAAAGATTTCTTTCAAAAACCTGTAAAAAAACAGCAATAAGGAACTCAGTAAGTGACGTTCCACAAGCTGTGGGGACAAATGCTAAAGAAAAAACTTTAAAAACTTTACTTATATTTAAAATAAATAAAAATTAAACATTGTTAAAAAATTACAACACTTTTTTGGAGTACTTTTTTTTAAAACTGTTCTATTGTTTCTTTCTTCTTCTTCCCATTTTTTTTGTTTTTTAGGAAAACATGGAAAAAAGACAATAAGCAATTGGTAAGAAATGTTTCATAAATTGCAAAAAAATATGAAATATAAAAAAATAAATAAAATAAAATAAAAAAAAATAAAATAAAATAGCAGATTTAGAAAATTATTGTTTTTAAATAAAGTTTGGGAAAATGTCTGGGGACAAAGAAAAAACACTGTATTCATAGTAATTATTTTTACATGTTTAAAATAATTTTTCAAAACTATTATAATTTTGAAGCACTTTCTCAGGTCATTTCTATGGGTTTATTCTTATTTTGTATTTTTTCCTAATTTTCATGTCATTTTCTTGTTCCTCTCACTAATTCCACGATCATGCGGCGGCGTGCATGTGTGTGTGTGTGTGTGTGTGTGTGTGTGTGTGTGTGTGTGCGTGCTGACGTGCACTCCACGTGAAACATGCTGATCTTGCAGTGGCAGCGCTGGCGGCTCATCTGGCTGCAGGTGGGGCAGTTGCCGGGTGACAGGGGCGGGGCAGGTGGGGGCAGCCAGGGGGGGGGGCTTGGAGCAGCTCTCCTCGCACACCTCACACTGCAGAGAGATCAATCGGTCTGATCGGTCTTTGATCGGTTAGCCGTGTTTTTATCTGCCGCCTCATAATTCATTAACGAGCTCCTCACCTTGTTGCCGATGGTAACCAGGTGACACTCCTGGCTGCAGCTGTGGTTCCCGCAGGTCAAAGGTCGTCCGCAGGGTCGTTTACAGGAGAAGCGCCCCTGACGGTGACACGGCACCGGGCTGACCTGACCACACACACACACACACACACACACACACACACACACACACACACACACAAACATAAACACATAAACACACACACACACACACACACACACACAAACATAAACACATAAACACACACACACACAGTTTAGTGCAGACAGTTTTATCAAGGATGTGTGTGTGTTCTGACCTCGCCTGAAGGTGAGGGTGAGGTGTGTGTGTGTGTGTGTGTGTGTGTGCTGAATACAGAGCGACTAAATGGGATGAAATGGACGAGAGCGAGACAGAGAAGGACAAAGCAGACGGATGGAGAGACAGACGGAGAGGACGAGGTCAGGTGATGTTTTGGTGGGAGATGACCTGAGATGACCTGAGATTAACTGGAGATTAACTGGTTAAACTGGGAGGCACACATGAAGCAAGTAAACCGGCTGGTTCGTACCTCGTGTTCTCCAAAACAGGCCCTGAAACACAGAGAGACGCACTGTTACCATTCACATTTCGGGTTTATCTTTATTATTCTGTTTTATCTTCTATCTTTATGTTTTATCCTTTTAAATTTGTTACATCTTCTTTTTTCTATCTTTATTCTATTATATTATATATTATTATATATATTATATTTTATTTTATTATATTTTTTAAAAAATTAATTCTTTTTCTATGTTTATTATTTTAACTTATTTTTCTTTTTATCTTTTTTCTATCTTTATTTTGTGATCTATTTTTTTTTATAATTTTCTCATCATTAAATAATTTGTATTTTTGCATTTCTTTTCTTATCTTTATTTTGATCAATTTTCTTTTTACATTTTGTTTCTATCTTTGTTCATTTTTTCAATCTTTTTTCAATTTTATTTTTTCATCTATTTTAGTTTTTATCTTTTTCAGTTTTATTATTCTTGTCATTATTTAAATATTTGTTATCTTCATTCTTTTTTTATCTTTTTTTAATCTGTATTATTCATTTTTCTTTATCTTTATTCAATCTTTACTCTTTTTTCAATCTTTATTCTTTTTTATATATTTTCATCTTTTTTCCCCACATTTATTAAACCATTTAGAAATGTCCACTTTCCACACACTTCACACACAGATGGTTGCTGTTGGTGGTTCACTGCGTCACAGAGCTGCAGGCAGCTGGCACACACACACACACACACACACACACACACACACACACAC
>NC_142198.1:23685000-23690000 GCF_026936395.1 Plectropomus leopardus | reverse complement strand
CACACACACACACACACACACACACACACACACACACACACACACACACCTCTTTCATAAATGGATTAATGATGTTTAGCAGGAAGCAGAGGTCGACTTTTTCCACATAATCAACTGTGTGTGTGTGTGTGTGTGTGTGTGTGTGTGTTTTAGCACTATCAGCTGGCACAAATGTCAGCACGCGCACGCGCACGCGCACACACACACACACACACACACACAGTTGAGGAGGTGTTTGTTGTGGGTCAGAATTTTCCTGAGTTTGACCTTTGACCCTCCACCAGCTGCGACTCCATCAGCAGATCACATCGTATCTGACACACACTGATGTGATGTGACGCCGTGTGTGTGTGTGTGTGTGTGTGTGTGTGTGTGCGTGTGTGTTCTTCTGCTGCACCACATTTACCGCACAGCTTTAATTTTAACCCTTTGAAAAATCGGGCGACATCACTTCTCACCCTTTAAAACCTGAGTGAAAAAGTTTAAATCTCTTCAGAAATACGGAAAAAATGTAACGAGCAAAGGTGACACGAATATAAAACAAAAAATAATTCATGTTCATAAAAAGGGAGAGGGAGAAAATTATAAGAAAATAATTTCAAGAAAAAATGATCCATCCAGGTTTCAAAGGGTTAAAGCACTTCTGCCGAGTTTTTTTTTAAACTAATTAGAAAGGACAGTAAAAAAATAAATAAATAAAAAAATTAAAGCTTGAGTAAATCGGTTTAAATCTGTGGAAAACATTGGAGGAATATATATATATATATATATATATATATATATATATATATATATATATATATATATATATATATATTCTGTTCTATATTTTGAATACATAAGTAATCATCATGAATACAGTCTATGGACATTTTCCGTTTCATAGCACTTTTGTCAAATCTTGTTTGGCTTTTTTTATTCTTTTTTTTAACAAATGTCCAGGTGATTTTATTCACTTATTCTTACTTATATTTTTTTTTACTATTATTGTTTTTAAAAATATGTCGAAATATCACGACAGATTCCGGACTTCTTCCAAAATAAAGTGTCAAATAATAAAGAAAGGCTTTATGTGTGTTACCTTGGTGACAGCCGGAGGGACACTTGTGGTTGCGACACCCCAGAGTTCGAGTGCACATCTGGTCACACGGAGGGCAGTTACCGGGGCAACACTGGAACACAGGGCATGATGGGAAACAGAGTTTTAAACAGATTCCAGCTGTTTTTTTCTTCTTCTGTGGATTTTATTTCAGCGTCACAGTTTGTTTTTCCACGCGTGTGAACAGAGTTAAAGGCGACATTAAAACGCCGTTATCGGCCCCGAGAGTCAAAGCTCGTCCCGTCACGCCGCAGAATCGCCCGACGGACGGCCTTTAACTATCAGATCGCTGTGTGATCGCATCACTGTGACATTTACAGCAGAACACACACACACACACACACACACACACACACACACACACAAACAAACATCTGCATCATCTGGAAAATAAACATTAGCTCAACTTTTAGATCCTGACATTTGGATTTATCTCCGTTTTATTTTATTGTTTATTTGTTTATTTTTTCTGACGCTCAAAGATGATTTATCTTCTGTCAGTGGAGACAGAACTGAAGCTCAACATCTCAAAACTTTTCCAGAACTTTTCAAGGACCCACTTTTATCCCCCTTGCTCGCCATTTTTCAGGCATGTAACTGTTAATGACGACACATCGACTTATAATGACGAAAATAAAGTTAAATTAAGTTAAAGTACATTAAAGTTACCTTGTTCAAACATTACTTCACTGCCCCAATGATGTGTTCAAAGACTGTCAGACATTTAAAAATTCGACAATAATTTGTTTTTACAGTTGTAGTTACAGTTATAGCATGACTTCCAAACACTTTTTTTTAAAAAAAAGAATCCAAACAAATAATCTCTAAATAATTTATTTTTTAAATAAAAATCTGTAAAAAAAAAAAAAAAACATTTCTAATAAAAGGAAAAAATCATTGCCATTTTTAAAAAAATATAAATAAAATTCATCACAATTTTTAAAAAAAAAAAAGACATTTCCAGACAGAAAGACAGAGGGACAGAGGGACAGAGAGACAGAAGGACAGAGGGACAGAGGGACAGAGAGACAGAAGGACAGAGAGACAGAGGGACAGAGGGACAGATGAGGTGATGATGAAGACGATGGTGGACTCACCTTCCTCCTGCACTGGTGTCTCTGGCAGCTCCTGGTTTTTGGACATTTGGAGTCACACAGGTACTCTTTGTGACACGGCATCAACTTCCTGTATTTACCACAGCGGCACTCCTTCTCCACCTCCTGACACACACACACACACACACACACACACACACACACACACACAGGTTCAGTGTGTTCAGAAATGAGTAGATTTAAAGATTTATTTTCAAAACAGCTTGTTTTTCTTTTTTTACATTTTAATTCTAAGTTCATTTTTTTGTACTTCTTCCTCTTTTTGTTGAAATATCAAACAAAAGTTTCAAACAAAATATCTGGGATGGACAGGAAAGAAAAAACCCAATATAAAGTTCCTAACCAAAGAAAAAAAGATTTATGTGTGTATTTAGATGCTTTTACAGTGTGTGTGTGTGTGTGTGTGTGTGTGTCCCACCTGTCTGCAGGTCTCACAGCTCCCTCGGTGACACCTCATCGAACAGGTGTGTTTCCCGCACGACAGACGGCGGTCGCACGTGTCGCCGCACGGCAACACTTCCTCTGTGCACGGCAGGGACGACTCTACACACACACACGCGCACGCACGCGCGCACACACACACACGCACACACACATACACACACGCATGGACACACATCAGGTCAGTAGATCGATAAAACCTTCAAACAGATGTAACATTTAAAATAAAATAAATAAACAAATATTCCTGGCATTTAAGTTTGTGTGTGTGTGTGTGTGTGTGTGTGTGTGTGTGTTTGTTTGTGGTTATGTGTGTGTGTGTGTGTGTGTGCGTGTGTGTGTGTGTGTGTGTGTGTTTGTTTGTGGTTATGTGTGTGTGTGCGTGTGTGTGCGTGTGTGTGTGTTTGTTTGTGGTTATGTGTGTGTGTGTGTGTGCTCTCACTGGTCTTGCCGCAGGGACAGGATCTGCTGACGGAGCGAGGACACGGAGGACAAACACCATCATGACACAAAACCTCACAGGTGTGATTCCCACAGGAGAGGGGAGAGCCACACACCTGAGAGGAGGAGCAGGAGGAGCAGGAGAGGAGGAGGAGAGGAGGAGGAGCAGGAGCAGGAGGAGGAGGAGGAGGAGGAGGAGGAGGAGGAGAGGAGGAGGAGGAGGAGGAGGAGCAAGTGAGGAGGAGGAGAGGAGGAGGAGGAGGAGGAGGAGGAGGAGCAAGTGAGGAGGAGGAGGAGGAGGAGGAGGAGGAGCAGGTGAGGAGGAGGAGGAGGAGGAGGAGGAGGAGGAGGAGATTAGGAGAGGAGGAGGAGGAGGAGGAGATTAGGAGAGGAGGAGGAGGAGGAGGAGGAGGAGGAGGAGGAGGAGCAGGAGGAGGAGGAGAGGAGGAGCAGGTGAGGAGGAGGAGGAGGAGGAGGAGAGGAGGAGCAGGAGGAGGAGGAGAGGAGGAGATTAGGAGAGGAGGAGGCATTTATATGAGATATTTTTATTTATTTAAGTTAATCGTGACACAAAGATAAAAAACATACATCACTGTTACTGTTTTACTACTACACAGTAATAGAGTGAAGTATTACAGTAGCAGAGTGTAGTATTGCAGTACTGTGAGGGTATTTGTACCTGTTGACAGTTCCACTGAGGGCTGGCGCAGGGTCTCTCTGCCTCCTCTCGACCACACACACACTTCTGAACACTGACTCTGGGACAGGGAGCACACTCTGACACACACACACACACACACACACACACACACACACACAACCACAAACACACACACATAAACATAAACACACACACACACACACATAAACATAAACACACACACACACACATAAACACACACACACACACACAACCACACACACACACAACCACAAACACACACACATAAACATAAACACACACACACACACATAAACATAAACACACACACACACACACACACATAACCACAAACACACACACATAAACATAAACACACACACACACACACACACAAACATAAACACACACACACACACATAACCACACACACACACACAACCACAAACACACACAACCACAAACACACACACACACACACAAACACACACACACACACACACACACAAACACACACACACACACACACACAAACACACACACACACACACACACAACCACAAACACACACAACCACAAACACACACACATAAACATAAACACACACACACACACACACACATAACCACACACACACACACACACACACACACACACACACACACACACACACACACACACACACACACACACACACACACACACACACACACACACACACACACACACACACACACACACACAGGGGTTATAGTCGGCCAGTCCAATAAATTTATTTCTTTTCATGTTAATTAAAAATTTTGGGTGATTTTTAAAGAAAACATTTTGGTGTTTTGGGTTTGTTTTTGATTTTTTAAGAAAAAAGGCTTTTTTCATTAAAAATGTTGTGGATTTTTAACGAAAACATTTGGGTGATTTTCAACCTTAAAAATGTGCGACGGTTTAGTTTAGAAATGTTCTTTTTTTATTAAAATGTCGTTTTGTTCTCTTTAAAAACATCGTTCATCACAGCCTGACAGAGCAAACACACTACAGCTTTTCCAGGCCTGGACACTGCCATCCAAGTTCCATGACTTCTTCCAGGTTTTCCATGACCGTACGAATGTTGTGGGTTGAGCTTGTGACAGTGTGTGTATGTGTGAGTGTGTGTGTGTATGTGTGTGTGTGTGTGTGTACCTGTGTGACAGGGCTGCGTACAGGTGTGCTGTTTGCAGGGTAACAACTTGCTGCACTGCTGCTGACA
>NC_142198.1:23675000-23680000 GCF_026936395.1 Plectropomus leopardus | reverse complement strand
CTGGTGTGCAGACCAGACCAGGACCTGGTAGAGTCAGAGTAAGTTATCAGACCTGCTGTTTCCACCTGGACTCTGGTGTGCAGGTCGTGAGCAGGTTGCCAGCTGACTCCAGCCTGCTGTGTGTTCATACATGAACTGTGTGCGTGTTCAGCCCCGCACACACTAACAGTTTTAACCCTTTCACAGCCTGCTGTCCGGCTGCTGGTCAGCTTTAAATGTCTGTGTAGCTGCTACATGACACAACACATCAGCACACGGACACACGGCGACACAGAGACTCGCTGTGTGACCGATAATGTGTCGCAGAGTCGTAACTTTGTTCCGTTTAGTCAGAAAACCGACCGAGCTCGTTACTGTTACCGGTCAGGTTCAGTTTAAACTGCTTTAGCCGGCTAGCTCCTGAAAGCTAACTGTCGGTGTCATTATCAGTAAAAACAAACGTCACATCCGGTCAACAACACTTACTAAAGTGTAAACAAGCTCCAAAGCTTTCGTTCGTAAAAGTTTTGTGTTAAATTTGACACAAACAAAGTAATTTTGGGAGCTTTCTGAACACAAACCTCGGCTCTGAGGCAGCAGCAGCACTGGAGTCCAAACACCTGGTTGTCATGCGCAGCGCCGCGCGGTGCATCCCGGTACTTGTAGTATCGCAAGCTCAAGAGCCCATTGGGTGCCTGTTGGGTTTTGACAGTAGAGAACTACAAATCCCACCGTGCACACGACACGCGTAGGCAGTGCGACGTGTCAACGACAACAGCTGTACGTTTCATTCATTTTCTGCAGATTCTGCAACTCAAATAAACACAAAAATAATATCATTAAAATAATTATAAATATCTCTATTTCTCTTTAAAAAGCAGTCAAATTAAAATTGAAAAATTGTAGTATTCAATAAATCGAAGTAATGTTTAAAATGTTGAAAGGAAAAAAGTTTTTTTTAAATAAAAAATGCAATACTTAATGAATTAAAATGCTACTTAATTAAAGTTATCAAAGTAGTTAAATAAAAAAAATAATGGTAGTATTAAATAAAGTGATTTAAAAAGTTTTTAAAAAGTTGTTTGATTGTTTGAATATGATGATACATCACATTAGTCTTAGTATTAAATTTAAAAAAGTAATTATGATTTAATGATTAAAACATAAATAAAAATGTTTTGCTTGATTTCTTGAACAATAAATGCATAATTTCATTAATTAAAGATAACAAATTTAAATAAATAAATAAATCATAATATAAATAAATAAATGTGAGAAAAGAAAATGGAGAAAATTTAAAAGTCTGTCTGGTGGTCTTCTGTTGAACATCAGTGTTGCAATATAAACAATTAAAAAAAAAAGAAGTTATTCAAATATAATAACAGTATAATAAAAAATTGCAATATGATGGTTTAGGCTGAAAAATTCATAATATGCACTGGACCCCAAATAAAATCATTAATCAGAAGAATAATAAAGTAGCAGAAAACAAACAATAAAAACACTAACAAAGTACTTCTAAAAGTACTACTAAATTATACTTCATGAAATGCTTGAATAGCAGTAATTTATATATATTTTCTCCATCTGTTGCTGTTTTAAAATAAAAAAAAAAGGTACTTCTGTTTTTCTTATAAAATATCTTTATTTCAGCGCCGCGCTTCCAGAATTCATTTGGTTCATGTTTTTTGACTAAACAGCTTTTTAACAATTTCTGACACAAAGCAGTGATGGGAAGCTCTGACAAACAATAAAGACGCACGCGAGTTTCTGTCATCATATCTGCTGACCTTTGACCTCTACTTGATTTAAAGCAGGCGATCTAGAAGGTGAAGCACGAGGAGAATTAATGTAAAATTTAACACGTTCAGAAGTTGTATTGTTACTCAAAAACAGCTGATATTCCTCAACATTTTCATGTTTCTCCCACCAATATTTATTGTTTTCAGACTTTAACAGAGTTTATATTTTTCTTGTTCAAAGAAACAGTCAAATGCTCAGAGACATCGGGGACGTGGACTTCTTTTCGCTAATCTGGCAGAAAGTCCAAAATCATCCAAAATATTGCTGCAGAAATTTTTCAGGTTCAGGGCTGAAACTTTGCATTCAAACTGAAGCTGCCGGGGACGAACGAACCTGAATTAAAGGAACAAAATCTGAACCTTTCTGCCGAATTTTGAGGCAGAATTCTGTGAATTTATTTTCTTAACATTTTTAGTTAACTCTTTGAAACTTGTGCAAATTTTTCTGATTTCCTTCAAAAACATCAGGGGAACAACAAGGAACTGGACAAGACATGTCCCAAAAATTACATAAAAAGTGCAATATATATATATATATATATATATATATATATATATATATATGTGTGTGTGTGTACGGGGAAAGCAACACAGTACTTAACAAGACGGCTCGAAGATCAGCAAAAAATGAGAAAGAAAGTTACATGAAAATTACTTTAAAATAAGCCTTAAAAAAGGCAAATAACAAACTAAAAAAAATTACTTAAACACGATGAAAATAAATAAATAAATAAATAAATAAATAAATAAATATCCAATTTTTTTTCACCAGTAAGATGATTTTCAGTATAAAAATATTATAGTTATAACAGCTTTCTAGACATTTTTTACCTATTTTTTTTTTTGACTTTTTAAAAAAAAAAAAAAATTAACAATCCTAACCTCTTTTTTAAAACAAATTTTTGGGTAACATTTCTTGCAATTTGTTGGACATTTTCTTACCAGCGTGCTCACTGACTTTTTTCACTGTGTTTTCAAAAGAAATCAAACCAATCTGCTCAGTTTTCAAAGGGTTAAACAGCTTGTAAAAGGCGAAAACCGACATCGATCGAGGATTTAAAGGGTTAAACAAACTGCTGCTCTCCGCCCGCCTGGCTGGCCCCGGCTCTAAAACCAAACAGCCCTCCTCCTCCTCCTCCTCCTCCTCCTCCTCCTCCTTCTTCGTTGGTGGTCTAAGTCTCAGGTGTTGGCGGGGGCGGGGCCTGACCGGGCGGGTCAGCTGGCGGCGGCGGGACGAGCTTCCTCTCCAGCCGGGTGACTCGGTGTTTGAGCTTGCTGTGCGTGGCCTCGTGCTCGGCCAGCAGCCGGGCGTAACGCGTCTGCAGGGAGTCCAGCATGCTCGTCATCCTGTCCACCTTCTCCTCGATCTCTTTGGGGTCGGGCCCCTGCGCCGCCACCTGGGGGACGACAGCAGGCGTCACCGTCACACCCTCGGTCTGTTTTACTGTGTCACAGGAAACTCAGATAGGCTGTCAGGGGCCACTCTTAGGGGCCACTCTCAGGGACCCCAGATGTGGGTTTTTTTTTAGGATTTAAAGACGTTTCGGACGTTTCTAACATTTAATAACATTTTTCAGATTTAAGGACATTTCTAGGGTCAAAGAATATTGATACGATTTTAGGACATTTGTTGGTTTTCAGGACATTTCTAGGATTTTATGATGACTTGAGAAGTTTAAGACCTGTTAAAGGACCATTCTAGGATTTTAGGACATTTTGAGGATTTCTTTCGTTTTAAGAGGTTTCTGGGATTTTAGGACATTTGTTAGCCTTTGGGACATTTCTAGGATTTCATGATTTCTAGGATTTTAGGACATTTCTAAGATTTTAGGAAAATTGTAGGATTTTAGGACATTTTGTGGACTTTAGGACATTTCTAGGATTTCATGATGACTGGAGGAGTTTAGGATCTTTTTCAGGACCATTTTAGGATTTTAGGAGACTTGTAAGATTTTAGGGCATTTGTTGGCCTTTAGGACATTTCTAGGATTTTATAATGACTTTAGGAGTTTGGGGATTTTAGGACATATATTGAATTTCTGGGATGTTTCTTGGATTTTAGGACATCAGTGTCTCAGCTGTGTCCTCTGTCGGGCTGTGGGGGATCCTCCTCTGGCTCTATTTTGATGCTGTTTTATGTCTCTGACACCTTATGGAGACTCAAAGGACAAAAACTATTCACAGAGTCAGTCACTTCATTTTAACTGTCAATTTGAAAATGGTTTTAGGGGCCACCCGGGACCTTATCAGGGGCCAGATTTGGGGCCGTATGTTAAATACTGAAGCTGTATCGGGTCATGTGACCGTACCTCCAGGTCCAGCAGTCCGTCCTTCATCAGGATCTGCCGTCCCTTCTCCTCCAGCAGAGCTTTGGCGTCGGGGTACTCGGTCAGCGCCTCCATCAGGTCGTCTTTGGACAGACAGAAGAGGTCCGAGTATCCGATGCTCCTGATGTTGGCGGTCCGCCTGTTTCCCGCCTTACTGCCTGTTCGAGGACAAGACGGACTGTCAGCCAACAAAAACAAGCCGATCTTCAGCCTTTTGTACTTTGAATCTTTGACGTCAAGGACTCGATGTTTCATTTTTGAGGAGGAACGCTGGGATCCCGTCTCTATTTTGACTAACTTAAACGTCTCCGGTGGAGTTTTAGACTCGTAAAAAAACATCACAAATCTGAAAAACAGCTGATAACTTCTTCCACTGCTGCTCGATGTCCGCCCAGTCAGCAAAGAAAACGTCTGCATTTTACGTTTCTGCAGACCACAGATACATTAAAAGTATCCGTTGTGTTACAGCAGATATGATTAAACTTTTGGGATCAAAGAACGTTTCTAGGATTTTAGCAAGTTTTTGTATTTTAGAACTTTTCCAGGATTTTGGACCTTTTTGGAATATTAGGACATTTTTGGGATTTAAGGACATTTCTGGGATTCTGGAACATTTATAGTACATCGTTGTCTCCTGACGCCTGGGTGGCGATGTCAGCTCACCTTTGATAGCCAGGATGCTGATCTCGCCAAAGTAGCTCCCGTCGCTCAGGACGACAAATTGCTTGATCCCGTCGTCGGCGACGACGGCGAGTTTTCCCTCCTTGATGATGTACATCTCTCTGCCGATGTCGCCCTTCTTGCAGATGTAGTCTCCCGGACTGTAGACCTGCGGCTGCAGCTTCAGCACCAGCTCCACCAGCAGGCCGGCCTCGCAGTCCGCAAAGATACG